>NW_018408840.1:414056-455093 GCF_002113885.1 Mizuhopecten yessoensis | reverse complement strand
ACTGAGCCAACGTTTCAAGACCAACTGGTCCCTTTATTAAGCGATAACTGAGCTAACGTTTTAAGACCAACTGGTCCCTTTGTTAAGCTATAACTGAGCCAACGTTTTAAAACCAACTAGTCCATTTGTTAAGCGATGACTGAGCCAACGTTTCAAGACCAACTGGTCCCTTTGTTAAGCGATAACTGAGCCAACGTTTCAAGACCAACTGGTCCCTTTATTAAGCGATAACTGAGCTAACGTTTTAAGACCAACTGGTCCCTTTGTTAAGCTATAACTGAGCCAACGTTTTAAAACCAACTAGTCCATTTGTTAAGCGATGACTAAACTAACGTTTTAAAACCAACTGGTCCCTTTGTTAAGCGATGACTGAGCTAACGTTTTAAAACCAACTGGTCCATTTGTTAAGCTATAACTGAGTAAACGTTTCAAGACCAACTGGTCCCTTTGTTAAGCTATAATTGAGCTGACGTTTCAAGACCAACTGGTCCCTTTGTCAAGCTATAACTGAGCCAACGTTTCAAGACCAACTGGTCCCTTTGTTAAGCTATAACTTAGTAAACGTTTCAAGACCAAATGGTCCCTTTGTTAAGCTATAACTGAGTAAAAGTTTCAAGACCAACTGGTCCCTTTGTCAAGCTATAACTGAGCCAACGTTTCAAGACCAACTGGTCCCTTTGTTAAGCTATAACTGAGTAATTTGTGTAATTGTTACATTTTGTTAAACTATGAGTGCTGTTTGATGTCTCTGTGGCGTTACGTTTTAGTGAGGAAAGCTTCAACTTCAGCTTTAAAAAAATAACTATTTTTTCTAGATTTGACTGTAGACCTCTGACCTCTGACAATCGTCATGTGGACTGCACGAACCAATTGCTCTTCTGGGACACAAGCTTGTACTTCTGGCTTTACTGAGGAAGTGTATGGTGTTTCCCCTTCATGTTGTGTCTTCTCAATTTCTGTAAATTTCAAAAGTCGCCAATCCGACATACGTATGGTTTAATCGTCACACAGCGACCAGGAATATCGTATGAATAACACAAAATTGACACATTGTTGACATATCAACATATCGATAAATATGGATTATTTCTAAGGATCCCTGTAACACTGAACTGTGTATTTTCCGATAAACAGTAACTTCCCCGTAACTACAGCTTCGATATAACTTAAGCCCACTTTTGACAAAACTCTTCCGATGACCAGGTAGCTCAGTCGGCTAGAGCGGTAGAATAACAGTCGGGTCCTAAGTTCGAATCCCGGGCTAGTCCCGCTCAATTGTTACAGTCACACCACTGTTGTTGATTACAGTTGGTTTATTTCAACTTTATTATTTCTCATAAAAGTCCTTCAAATGTACGTTTGTTTCTTCAGAACTGATCAACCAAAGCCAAACAATGCAGGAAGTACAGTTTCCAATATTTAGCTACAGTTTTTGGCAGTTGTTCTGGGATCCTGAGTGAATTAAAACAATCAGGAATTATGCCGTCAAACAAAACAAATCAAAGAGATTTTATGATAACATTCTATTTATTGTAGCTCTGTTTACAAAAACAACATAGATTGATTACTTTGGTGACAATACAGTTTGAGCGCGTATCATATTGTTAAAATGCGAATATGGACTCAGTAACAAAGTTTGTGGACTGCCAGTTTCTATCACCCGCCCAGCTTCCATAACTAGTATGACGTCACAATGTAAAACGGTATTGAGTCTGTGGGCTATCGTAAGGACAGTACAGTCGGAAAAGCTTTCCCGGATCGTCGTCTGGATCAAAGCATCCGTTTTCGTGTCAATGGACGCTGTGGCTTCGTCTAGAATCAGGACCTGAAGTTGATATTATATTATATAGAGAAAACATGAAACAGAAAGGCGCATGAAAAGAACCACTACAATATGCCGTCCTTTTTTCCCAATCAGTATGTTCTTCGTTTGAATAAACGGGTTTACTTGTCATTTATCTTATTATTATCAGAAAAAAACCCTGTTTTTAACTACTTTGATACTTTAGTTTATCATATTTTTTTTTTTTTTTTTATTACATTCCTTTTTGTTGTTTTGAATGGTTTCTCACCTTGTTTTGACGCAATATTGCACGTGCAAGACATATCAGTTGCCGTTCGCCGACGGAGAAATTTTCTCCATTTTCTTCAATGTGTAAATCGAGAGTCTGATCAAGCAGTTTCATCTAAATGAAAAACAAAAATAGAGAAAATATGCTTACAACATTATTAAGAGGTAGACCGAAGCTGATATTTGACAAATATTTTCATACGGAAATTATTTATGGTCTGTCACGAGTTTTCCCAGCAAATTTGTTGTTTGAGCGACATAAACAAAAAAATACGTTTGCACGAAAACATAGATGTTACCAATAACATCCTTATAGACCAGATGGATATTAAACATAACTCACCTTTATTGGAAGAGGAAGTTAGCGTGATTGAGCAAAGTGGAACCGAACAATAAACATATATGGACCCGTCTATTTATCAGTTAACAGTGAACAAATTAATGCATTACGTACATGTATAAAAAAAGATGGTGTTTATAGCAAAACATTGGAAAGTAATACATCTAGAAACACACCTTTTCTTTCATGTGGACTTGTTCCAGAGCTACCCATATCTTTGCGTCCGTGTATTTATCAAATGGATCAAGATTATACCTGTTGATATGAAATACTATAAAGTAGATTAAAAAACTCGAATTATGTGTTTCTAAGTTGATATCATAATGGCACTGCCCGAAATACACACTGTGTAACTTAACACAAAGCTCCAGAATAAGATTCATCTGTTTCGAATACAAACAGTAGATGAAAGTATGTTTTGCGAGCTATCGAAAACGTTTATTTGTTTTGGCAAGCAAACAGTGCAAATGACCGTTGCCTCGAAAATATAACAGTAAAACTAGCTCTCCTACGAACCACAGTGTGCCACTTAGTATAGTCAGCTATCAGAACTATTTCTATAATGTCGATTGTTTTTATATTAAGCTAATTATGTTAAGTTGCGATAATATTTACGTTAAAAGGGCGGACAAATTAACTGGTACAAAATCCTAATGCTATAAATACAAACACAACTCAATCGTTCCTTAGTATAATTTTCACCGATAAATACTTTTAAATTATATACCATTATCCCCACCATTAAAATCCATATGGTCAATTTTCCCAATAAATAGATACTTTTGATCATAACGCTTAGAATCCCCACTAAGATTCTGGTTAATCCATTAACGGTCTTTTTAACGATACTACATTTTGAACTCCTTCGTGTGAGCAAGCGCAGACGCGCTCTCAGTGTAATATAGTCGTGTTACACCTGTGACGTCAGAGACATATACATGCTTGATATTTCACCTGTGACGTCAGATAAATATACATGCTTGATGTTTCAAGTTGAACTTATATGCAATCAGTATCATAGTACAAAAGATATTTAGTGTAAATTATCTGGAGGCACGGTAGTTCAGTGGTAGGACGCCGGGCTCGTGAACCAAGGGTTGCGGGTTCGAGTCACGGCACGGCACTGTGTTGTTTCTTTTAGCAAGATACTTTACTCCATTTGTTCCAGTCTATTCAGCTGTAAATGACTATGTGGTTGGGCAGTACAAGAATTGTTGAATGCTAGTTGTGAGCGCTGAAATGGCAGCAGTGGCTGTATGCTCCCCGTGGAGTTGAGAAAGATATTGACTGGTTGCAAAGGCCCTATAACCACGGATAATACCTGTGAACCGCTTTGAGATAACCTTCGAACTAGGTTGTGATAAAGCGGTATATAAGAACCTCGAATTATTATCATTATTATCAAATAAAGTAATGCTATTTCCCATTTTTGTGATATTAAAAAGAAAACAATCCACTTCATCGTCAATGCATATGGAAAAATTGGAATTCAAATCCAGAAGACATCAAAACAAAAGATATCATGAACCTTTACAACAATAGTCTAACGAAACAAAATGAAGCGGAAATGAAAGCATTCTGCAGTAAAATCCTGAAAATTATGTAGATCACCAACGGTGTAAGGTACAGAGAACAAAAATGCTATACACTAAAATAGTACAGAAAATGATAAGATGAGGTAGAGTACCGTAAAATTGCTTCAACATAGAGAGAGGAGCATGGTAAGTACTAAATACTTGGAAATACATCGATAAAAGATCTTTTAGTAATACGAAATTAAGAACAATGTTCGGTCCAAATTTGTCAAACAAAAATCTAAAAAATCTAAAGAAATGCAGAGGAATTATTTTCTTCTAACTTGCCTTAGAGTTCCAGCAAAAAGGACAGGGTCTTGTGGAATCGACGACAACTTTGAACGCAGAAGTTTCCGCGATATAGTTCCAATTTCTACGTCATCAATGACCACTTGACCTTCTGATATATCAGTCAATCTGAAGAGCGCCGCGGCCAAGGAGGATTTACCTGTAACCATAATTCAGTACAGTAGGAGATGTAAGTTAACAGTTATCTAGACATGCGTGATTGACCTGTACACGTTTTTGCTCATAACTGACGTGGTCACTTAGGTCAAACTGGCCTGTACTTACGTGGTTACTTAGGTCAAACTGGCATGTACTGACGTGGTCACTTAGGTCAAACTGGTCTGAACTGACGTGGTCACTTAGGTCAAACTGGCCTGTACTGACGTTGTCACTTAGGTCAAACTGGCCTGTACTGACGTGGTCATTTAGGTCAACCTGGCCTGTACTGACGTGGTCACTTAGGTCAAACTGGCCTGTACTGACGTGGTCACTTAGGTCAAACTGGCCTGTACTGACGTGTTCACTTAGGTCAAACTGGCCTGTACTGACGTGGTCACTTAGAAACACAATGTTTCTTCACTTACACATTTCTGTCACAAGGGGTCGTCAAACTGTAACAACTGTTATTTTCATATTCTAGAACAAACTTTATGCTTGATCTACACAATTCTTATAGAGTTCTTTCCTGTTACTTTTATTATTACAAAGTGATCTGCTAATTGTCCACCACTAATTTTGACAACTCCATGTGTAAATTGTATTTATTCAAGAAAACAACAACAGTCTAATCTTTTCTTATACTGAACCATGTACCCCATATAACACGTATTTGCATTTTTGAAGGTTGTAATTGAAACGTTTAAAACTCTGCATAAATACCAAAAAATATAGCTATAACATATATTTTCACACCAAAGACACAGATTATCATTTAATTTTGTATCTATATAAAGCATTGTTCACAGAAGAATGGCTGAAACAATTGAATATTCAAGCAAAGAACTATTATTTAAAATTAAAGAATTCAAATATGTATGGAAGAAAGTTCCACGTTGTCGATATACCACATCAAACTGTATTAAAACTTACCCGCTCCCGTACGTCCGACAATGCCGACCTTTTGTCTGGGAAGGATGTCGAAGTTTATGTTCCTGAGAACAGGTTCCATGTCACTTCGATATTTCATCATCACATTAGAAAATGTTATCCTCCCTTGACTAGGCCATGTTTTGTCTACCTGCAATCTCCCTGTCTCTTTCTCAATGTTTAGTCTCTAGAGATGATTGATTTGATTTAAAATGAAGTATATAAAAAATAAATGCCACATCGTCAAAAAACAAGTATCATGTCAGAATCGAATAAGCCTAAAATATATATATATATAATTTGTACATAATTTGATTATCATGAAAACGATCGTCAAATTTTCAGCTCTGTAGGAAACCATGGCTTCATTATTTGCTATTCAGGAACACACATGTATTTTAAACAAATTTTGATACTTACACCAGCTAACATAATACGGCATCATATTAAAAAAGAATTCTTCAAAACATCAATTTTGTATTTATAACTCATCGCATGCTTACATTACATGACATATAAAACTAACAGGTAAAGGAGACCCGTAAACTGCCAAAAACTGTAACTACACATTGGAGACTTTTTCCTGACATGACTTTATTTTTAACAAAATCCTTTTGAAAAGAAAAAGCAGACCCTGCCCGACTTGTATAAAAATAAAAAATAAAATGAAAAAAATGTAATCGAGAACTGTTCTGTGTGGAAAAAATAGTGAGGCAAAACTGAAATTACGAATCCGGGTACCTATCCTACTGAGCTAATAGGTCAAAGGGAGTATGTCCAACATGAAATTAAGGGGAGATTACTGTATATACGAAAGCCCACAGGACAGTGGGACAAGGGATCCGTCAGTTCAGTGAACAGTGGAAGAGGAAAGAAGATAGCGATTCAATTCCCTCATCATTTAAATTTAATAAGTTTGGTTATCAGTGACATACAGTATTAAGGTACACATGGAAGCGTTGTACAGGCGTTACTACAAACAAGTGATAAATGCTTCCTGTGTTAAAATGATTGAAGATTGTTTAAATACCTCATACTCGTGCATACGTTCGATTGCGGTGAATCTGGCTTCCACTTCATTTAACATCCGGGCAAAGAATTGGATCACTGATGACACCTACAATCGATTATCAATAAATATGGCATGCTTACTTACTGGGACTGCACCGACAGTAAGTATCGAAAGTAGTTCAACGGCATTCTTTAAGTGATAGTACAAGTAAAACATAGAAAACAAATGCCATAATTTGAACTTAACATTTAACTTTACAGGAATAAAGATATTTGAAAATTAGATATGACAGGTGACTGTTTATATTTAAAGAGAAAGGAAGGAATAACAAAGTTTAAACAAAACCGCTATTCGAATTCTATATCGCTATTAACAAGTTCAAGTGTTCTTCACCGACGACACTGGTCATGTAAGTACAGGTTAACACGAGATTAAAATGATGTCCAATGATATCATGATGTTGACCATAAACCTCAATCTTCATCAATCTGCTTCTTCCGAAAACAAGTTAGTCTGTCAGCATTCATGATTTCCGTGGTATTTTGAGCAAGTCAAAATCAAATTCAACACGTAAACAACGTAGGCTGGAGAAGCAGTGATATTACTGTAAAGGTGAGGAATGGTCACGACCGGAAATTGTCAAAATAACTAGCCTCATTATAAATCCGTTTGGTAAACGTGACTGTTTGTTAAGTTGTAAGTAGGGTCGATGTAACAGGCATATGTAGAGGAGCCCAAAAGTTCACTTGCTGATAAGTTAGGAATGGTTTATACAATCGCATTGTGAATAATATATGCATGGTACTTATAGAAGATAAATCATGGCTATATCTGAAAGTGACACTGAATGACCATGCAAGGACTTTCTTGGGCTCTGTCATGATAAATTCTTTGTTGATATGAACACAGAACCTTGTCGGCCAAGACAGGGCCATAGTATGTTCCCAATAGTCACATTTAATATGGCACATGGTAAATGACAGAAACCATTATTTATATAGCTACATTTACCTTGAGGGACATAGTCAGTGACAGAGACCAACATATGTGTATTGCTACATTTACCTTGAGGGACATAATCAGTGACAGAGACCAACATATGTGTATTGCTACACTTACCTTGAGGGACATAGTCAGTGACATAGACCAACATATGTGCATTGCTACACTTACCTTGAGGGACATAGTCAGTGACAGAGACCAACATATGTGCATTGCTACACTTACCTTGAGGGACATAGCCAGTGACAGAGACCAACATATGTGTATAGCTACACTTACCTTGAGGGACATAGCCAGTGACAGAGACCAACATATGTGTATTGCTGCACTTACCTTGAGGGACATAGTCAGTGATAGAGACCAACATATGTGTATTGCTACATTTACCTTGAGGGACATAGACAGTGACAGAGACCAACATATGTGTATTGCTACACTTACCTTGAGGCACATGGTAAGTGACAGAGCAGCTAAAGCCGGAGATATGGTGCCCTTGGTAAACAGCACAACAATCACTGAAACAACTGCCACTATACTACCTCCAATATCCATTCTCAGAGCCATCCATCTCATACTAGCTTCAAACAGCAACAGCCCCATGGAAGTCGCATCCGAGTATCTTTTACATCTTTTATGAAGAAATATAACTAAATAGTGATTTGACGCTTTAGCTAGCATGTTATCTCATCATGGCACTAAGTCAAATATCCTGATTATTGATTGTTAACTGTATTATTGTCTTTATCATCTTCTCATGCAGCGAATGTGAACAAACTCTGTTACCATCATCATCACTACTTCAACATTATCTAGCACGGGTTATGTTAACGTTAGTTCGAATATAAATTCTAAGAGTGGAAAAGGAATATAAATTTATGTTCATAGGAAAGAATTGTCGTACTTAAACCCAACCTGTGGATGGGGTTGTTATACTCTGGAAATACAAAAGCATGTTATTTCTGCTCTGTAACTTACCCATTCATGAAGTTATCTTCCTGTGAGTAAGAAACAATGGTACTAAGTCCATTACATGAGATAGTCACGTGACTTAAAAGTGGTGACCTTAAGACGTTTTCAAGTCGTTTAAAATTTCTGATCGGTACGGATGCTATAGTTTTGATAACATAGAAGTAAAATCCAATAGGAACGACAGCGATGAGAAACCACGGTAAATTGTAGACTGTGGTTACCAGGGCTGCTGTTATGACAACCATTACTTGAAGTAGATTATCCATCAGATTAGGGATGAATATATCAGCTGTAACAGAACAAAAAACGGATCAATACAAGTTTATATTTGTTTGTGAACCAATTAAAGTAAGATTGTACAGATATGGTCATATAAAGTATATATTTTGAAGCAAAAATAAAAAAGCTTCAAGTGTACTTAATATTATTGATTCATATTTTGAATTTGGTATCAATGAATTGATAGCTTACTTATGAATTACTTCTTTTCTTTTTACTATCTTTTATTTGAAGATAAAATTTTGATTGCGCACAGCAATTACCATACAAATATCACTTCAGTTCAGATAAATACACTTACCATCCTCTACGTCTCGCGAGAACCGATTTAGGAGTCTACCCGGAGGATTTGCGTCGAAGTACTGCATAGGGGCACTCATCACTCTCTCTACGGCCTTGTTGTGTAGGTTTACTGAAGCTCTTACCATCACCTGCGTGAAATATTTTTTATAATAAGTACTTATAATAAGTACTTGTCCTTTATTAAGAGTAACTGACCATCATATGTCTGATGTCGTAGTTGTTAGATGCAAATCCTATGTGACGTAATATTTTCGACCTAATATATCTTTGAAATTTCTATAAGAACAAAATTTGCTAATGTAAGATTTTGGAAGCATATTTTATTCTGATACCAAAACAATTGTTGACGAATTGTTAAACAATGACGAGAGATAATGGCGATATATTGAAATTGGGGTAAATCTGTAGGAATCGAAATATAGATTGTTTCTAGTAGAAAATAACATTTCTGTTTTTAGCAAAATCAGTTAAAAAGGTTTCATATTTGTATTCAGGGTCTTTATACACTATTATAGTCTGTCGCACAAAATAGGATTTTTTCCGATATATCCGGTATAAATGAACATTAGTATTGCCTCTTATCCATAAACAAACGTGTAATTTCTGCAGATTATCCACGTCAATATACACTCAGGTAGTCTCCTTTGTAAACACAGATCGCTTTTCAAAAATATTTCATTACATAAACATTTTATTCGAAAGGATTGGAAAATATTGATCAAACTAAGCAAATTAACAAAAGGATATAACCTTTTTTTTTTTTTTTTTTTTTTTTATTAATTTCGATTTTCATTGAGATAATATATCCTATAGCAACTCTACATCCATTTTCAAATAGGACTTACCATTCCTGATAGAAATCCCTTCAATGTGGCCAGTCCAGCTATCACTACGGTTGTATACATATAAACGGTCAAATACCAATCATTTTTCTCCAGTTTCTTTTCCGCATTCCAAGAGGAGGTTGTGTTTGCTACTGATAATGTGGAAGTTGTATAATTCTCACTAAATGAAATATTTCCGCCTGCTGCATTAGATTCGGAGGGGAGTGTAACTTGTGCTGGGCTAGTCTGGAAATAGTGATTATTCAAATAAATGACAAATACGCAATGATAAAATTATTTTAATTATTATTTGTAAAACTATCAAAAGCAACGGCATTTAGAAGCAAGTTTATTGTAAACAGTTTTTGTTCGAACATTGGTTTTATATAAGAATTTTAAATATTTTGACCTTTAATAATGGTGAGTTTTTGATTGTGAAAACGACCATATGGTGCAATAAGAATGTTTACTTTACATTCATGCATTTGGCTCTCTGCATCGACATATCAAATTTAAGACAGGTGTGTCCTTTTTTTGTATTGCTTGTGATTCTTTTGCATTACAAGTTGATTGACGCTGCTGGTGGAAAATAAGTCCCAAGGTAAGATGTTACCTGGTTGCTTGAATTGAGTCTGTCACGGTTGCCATTGAGTTTTGTTTAAACTATTCAAATTTCAAAAATGAAGCTACATCATAAAAATTTAACTTCAGAAATGAATCTATGACACACTGACACTCATAAAATGAAAGTTTAACATACCGTTTGTTCAATCCATATTCCAAGCCACCATTCACTGAATGCGACTGAAGATAAAGCACACACATACAGCAGGAACACTAACACTGCCACTAGTTTGCCTCCTGCTGCACGAACGTAGCTCATGTATGCGTCCATACTTATGGCGCCTGTCTGCGATGTCTCTCTGTCTGTCAGAATACCTGGAAAGGACAGAAGTATCCATATAAGGGTCATACTCGTGGTCATGAATCATAAACGCAAATCCATTATTAAAGATTATAGTGTTACATGAGCTAACTTAATGTTTAGCATTCATTACCAAATTGTACAATATTTGTATATAAACCCGGCAGAGCATCTCGCTAAACCTCAACAATCTTATCCTCGGGTTTAGATTGTTCTTTTTACATCCAATATAATTGAAATATTAATAAATCTTTTACCAGGGAAGCAACATGAATCCAATAGTTGGAAATATCGTTTTGATGACGACGGAAGCAAAGGGGTTATAGTATAGCTACTGTGTACTACGGAAATGTGGAATTAGTAGGTTATTGAACTGTAACAGTTAAGTGACACGCATAGTGATAATGAAGGTAAATGTCGTGATTTTAAATTGACAATAACACTATGAACATGTATATACTTGATCATGATTGTATGCCTTAGTGTGCCTATACATGTCTAAATTTAGAGTGAGTGATCGTATGAATGTCGAATCAACTACCTTACTGACTTTCAACTCCAAAACCTGACTTTTCCGACACCATGTCTAACCCGACCAAAACATTCACCCCAGCATGGCGTCGGATTGGACAATTTTCACTGTAATAGCATATGTCCAATTCTTAGAGGAGGAACAAGATATAGATAACATCCAAAATGACATCAAAACTGTAAGTTATCGACGACGAAACCCACTTTGTAAATCTAGGTCAAATCAAAGTAATGCAAGGCCCCAAAGCGAGAACCGGGGTTGTTATAGCGAAATAACAAACAATGTTATTGAATATAACAGAAAAACCGACCTTTATAACACAAAAGGAAATACCATATTTCATTATTATATTATAATGGCGACCTATATCAGAAATCGTAATAAGTTACTATCGGGAAAGGGAAAGTTTACAATAGTAAAACTCGAATTCGTCGAACTTTTCGTACAGCTTGGCAGTAAGCAGACCTCTCCGAAAGCGGTTGATATACAAGAGTTTAAAGTATTTGATATCAAGTTCAGATGAATATATATGACCGGCGTGGCCAGTATATTTCTTGTTATTTAAATAAAGGACAATGTCAGTAAAGGACATTGTAAGTATATCTGAAAGTGAAAATTAAAGGACTTGGCAAGGTTTCTGTTACCAGTACTGATACGCTCTTGAAAATGCAGCAAAGCTGCTGGACACAAAACCTTTTTATGAAAATGACTTACTGACTGTCGAACAAGCACGAGGGAATGGATCCTGCATACTTGAATATATTTAGTTATAATTATAAACGTTGTTGATGGTATTATTTTTGTCGTTCAGAATATTCCGTTCATGCCAAATATCCTTACATTTTGCACTATTGTCACTCAATAATTGTCCCACAGCATGCAAATGTACAGTTTTAACCGCACGTTTAGGCCTAAATGTTAACGATCAAGTGTAGTCCCCAGCCCCTTTGAATAATAATTATTACATCTCGAGATTGTTACAAAGACACATTTCTCCACAACGCTGGTTTTTTGGTTGTTATCACATATTCGTTTTATACAAGTGAAAAAAACCGCATTGAACGGGAAAACCATGAAATTTTCAATTTTTTACATTTTTCACGTCACGCGGCGTAAATTTTGCTACATCAGAAAAGCGCGGGAATGTGTAGCATAGTTTTTGACGCCCAGATGTAATGACGTCACGCTTAACAACAATAAGAGCGCCATTTTGAATGGGTTTTCAGTGCAATTTTGCCGTTTCCTTGTATTATCTGGTAAGATTTCCAGACAAATATGATATTAAGTGTGTAGTTATGTAAAAACAATAATGTATGCAGCAAAGGTAGACAACACAACCACTTATTCTGCCGTCACATCATTTAAACTTGAAACTGAAAATCTACGCAGAGAATGTTACCGTTCAGATTGGACAATACTAAAATATAATTTTTCGTCTAATCACTGCATTAAATATATGTTTTTATCAAATGGAGAATTCATGATATTTCACTACTACACTGTAATAAATACCGATGCATTAGGGTTTACCATCATATTTTTGTAGACAGAATGCGGTCTCAATTTCCGAGAAGGCTTTCACACATGGAGAAGCACCGGAAGTGGACAAAGTGTTTACAGATCAAACCCCGGCGGCGCGTGGCACCGCTTGGGGGATGAAAAAAAACTATTATGGGGGACGTGCTCATTCGTATAGACACGACAATATGGCGGTTATTTGGGAGATACACACAGAGAAACAAGCCCATATGAACAAAACGAAGAATGCCGGATACCTTCTATACACAGATCATCTTTAAAACTTGGTTAAAGCTGATTTCGTGGAACAAACCTTTTTCATAGTTGTGATCGGTGTCGACTGATACCGTAGAAGCGTTTTGTTGCTGATTTGAGGTGATATCAGCCGATTCTTCCTGATCTACATCATTCTCCGTGTTGTCATCTGTATTTAATGTGATAAGCAAATTCAAGATGAGATTAAAACATCAGCGAAATTATTATTTCAGCGGTAAAAATATACGCATTTTGTTATGAAGTTTTTTTTTTAAAAATGTTATATAACAAACTTCATAAAAGCTGCGTTTCATAGTTAATTATTAATCTTCTATTTAATTCTTAAAGACTTTGTAAACGCATGCGGAGTCGCCATAAATGTCGTTGCAAAAGTGTGACTAAATCTCAATTCCAGTGTCTGTTCAATACCGAGCATGTCCTCCACATGGACTCTCACTGTGTGCTCTTCCTTCAATTGAACCCTATCCACAAGTTCGTTTTGGTACTGTTTTGAAATTGACAACGAACGATGTTTTATAATTTTGTGGAAGTGTACGACAAGGTTCGGGGATAAGGCCTTGCCCAATATTTTACAAATACCTCCTTGATAGTACCAGGAGTAAGCATACTAAAATAAAAAAACGTTATATGTAAAACGCATATGCGTATTTTTTTCCCCGCTAGTATATCTATTTATAGTTAAATGTTTACACAAATATATCCAAATATATATACAAAAGATTAAAAATTACAGCAGACCAATTATCAAGGACGTTTGCATCTATACAGTTCTTCTGGAGAATATATATTGCTAATTAGCAGCGCTTTAATTGTATGTAAATGATATATTTTTATGAAAAAATATTCTTAGTAAACTAATAACTAATCAGCTCGTCATATATTGTATCCATTATTGTTCTATGTGTAGAATACAGTAAACTTTTGGAAATATATTATATTTCCTGTCTTGTTTGTCCACCCTGATTTTGCTTAGGGGAAAACAAAGTTTTAAAATTTTCCAGAGTCAATACTGTAAATATGGAAATGAGATTAAAATAACCTTATAAAATTAGGGTAAACAGACCCTGTAAACAGACCCTGTATCAATGTGTCCTGTTAGGTCGTGGGAATTATACCCATCACCAACGATTAAAATATTAATAATTCGACATTTGCTTCATAACAACACAGCACACTGCAAGTTTATAGCAGAAAATCGGACACTACAGACGCTAACATATTATAAATTCGACATTTGATTAATGAAAAAATAGCATACTGCAAGATCGGGCCCTAAAAATGTCAGTAAAATGTTACTTAGAGTAGATCGAAGTTTCTCTGTTAGGGAACCCTGAGTTCTTAGTAATAAATGATGATGAAAGAGAATTTATTACCTGCAGCACTAGCATAGTCCATGTTAGAATTGAACTGTTCCATTATTTTTGTGTAATATCCTTCCTGGGCCAATAACGAGTCATGGGTGCCATGTTCCACTAGTTCCCCGTCATCCATCACGTAAATCTCGTCGCAATGTTTTAAATACTGTACAACATAATCATGGCACAAACATGTAAGTAGCCAGCTTGATATGTCCCAATCGTTCACATTAAGACTTATGCAAAGGTGGGTATTTGAGAAACAAAAAAATATAAAAAAAATTATGTCAATATTTCTTGCACATATCAATATGTAATAAATATACTGCGCTGTGTCCAATATATTGTAACTAACAGTTTTAAAGAATACATATCTAGAACTAATTTACAGATTCTTGCGGAATATTAATATATGATATGACAGTCAAACATTAATATAACATTACGGCAACTAGGTTTTCTTTTGTTTAAATATAGATGTATAAACTATATACAGAAAAAATCGACTGATCTAGTGTCTATTCAACTGTATCGTGGAACGGACTTTTGTCATTTTCACAACGTACTTTAATCATAATGTTATAAGCTATAACCTATTTTTTCTAAGATGCTAAAACATCGAGAAATTAACTTCAGACACTTGATTTATTGTATAATACTAATTAATGTGCCTTGTGTCGATGTCTTACTTGGATTTGACAATATGTACATGACTCATGTCGTCGATGAGGCAGAAGACTCATACTCCATATCTTATATTCCTTGTACTTGTTTTAATGGTTTCTAATTAATCTCTCCATTGTTCATATTGAGCCAATCGCATTTAAATGTTAATTACGGTATTACTGATATTTCCCCCATTAACAACTAGTTGATAAAACAATACCAAAATGACGTTTCCCCTTATATTTGTATCAAAAGTATCCAACTTTCCTTAGATACTTTTTGTCCACTGTGGGCGTTGATAAAATATTTGTTCAATGCGATTGTATTAGATAATTTGTTTGTTTTACTGGGGTGTCTGCTATGAACGTTAAATGAGAAAAAGCATACAATAATATAGTAATATTAAAAAAAAGTTCCATGAATGATACAAGTGAAATAGACAGAAGGTCCAACTATAAAGCAATTTTATCCAAACGCATGTTCATTCTAACCAATACATTTCTTCCATGATAACTTTGATTAAGATATGATGCAAGCCCTCAGTGTTAATATTATCAAACCTGCATTAAAATCAGCATTTAATTGTACAATCGTTTAAAATTGAAAAGAATATAAAAACACCCCCCACACAAAACAAAAAAAACCCCACACAAATAAATAAATATATCATACATCGTACCTAGACTTGCTGTATATCTACACCTAGCGCAGAAATGACCTCGACAAACACGGTATACCAAAGTATGTGTAGGTTTATTTACCTGGAGTTGGTGGGTCACCAAAACAACTGTTTTATTCCTCAAAACTTTATCAATACATTTGTGGAACAAATGCTGCCCAACATGGACGTCCACGGCGGACAGCGGGTCGTCAAGGAGATATATGTCGCGTTTACTGTAGACGGCACGTGCCAGGCTCACGCGCTGTTTTTGACCACCACTAAGGTTAATTCCCCTATCACCAATCTGAAAGTTATTTTTTTTTCGAATTTCATTGTCAGCTATGATTTAATTAAAGTTCGACGTTTCATAGATAATGCCACTATAACACTACCGGTGTAAATATGAACTATACCACAACATGTGTTAATATGATTTATAACACTTCATATGTAAATAGTATCTATAACACTACCTGTGTAAATATAATCTATAACACTATTTGTGTAAATATTATCTATAACGCTACCTGTGTAAATATAATCTATAACCCTATTTGTGTAAATATGATATATAACACTACCCGTGTAAATATGAACTATACCACAACCTGTGTTAATATGATTTATAACACTACATATGTAAATAGTATCTATAACACTACCTGTGTAAATATAATCTATAACACTACCTGTGTAAATATAATCTATAACACTATTTGTGTAAATATTATCTATAACACTACCTGTGTAAATATAATCTATAACCCTATTTGTGTAAATATGATATATAACACTACCTGTGTAAATATAATCTATAACACTATTTGTGTAAATATGATATATAACACTACCTGTGTTAATATGATTTATAACACTACATATGTAAATAGTATCTATAACACTACCTGTGTAAATATAATCTATAACCCTATTTGTGTAAATATGATATATAACACTACCTGTGTAAATATGAACTATACCACAACCTGTGTTAATATGATTTATAACACTACCTGTGTAAATAAGATCTATAACACTATTTGTGCAAATATTATCTATAACACTACATGTGTAAATATTATCTATAACACTACATATGTAAGTAGTATCCATAACACTACATATGTAAATAGGATCTATAACACTAAATGTGTAAATATTATCTATAGCACTACATGTGTAAATATTATATATAACACTACATGTGTAAAGATTATCTATAACACTACATCTGTAAATATTATCTATAACGCTACCTGTGTAAATATAATCTAAAACCCTATTTGTGTAAATATACTCTATAACACTATTTGTGTAAATATGATATATAACACTACCTGTGTAAATATTAACTATACCACAACCTGTGTAATATGATTTATAACACTTCATATGTAAATAGTATCTATAACACTACATATGTAAATAGGATCTATAACACTACATGTGCAAATATGATATATAGCACTACCTGTGAATGGGTATGCTATTTTAACATCTACTTATTTCATAAAAACACAATATTGCCCAAGATGTAATAACAACGTGACTTGTCCAGATTTTATGCACATTTACAGTGAGTCAAATATGGATAAGCTCGGATACAGAAACCGTTTATCAGTACATTGAATCTTTAGATTAAACGATCAATTCTGACTAGTCAATGTGCTCCGATACAGAAACCGTTCATAAGTACATCGAATCTTCAGATAAAACGATCAATTCTGACTAGTCAATGTGCTCCGATACAGAAACCGTTCATAAGTACATCGAATCTTCAGATAAAACGATCAATTCTGACTAGTCAATGTGCTCCAGTATCTATAACACTACATATGTAAATAGGATCTATAACACTACATGTGAAAATATTATCTATAACACTACATATGTAAGTAGTATCCATAACACTACATATGTAAATAGAATCTATAACACTACATGTGTCAATATTATCTATAACACTACATATGTAAATAGTAGCTATAACACTACCTGTGTAAATTAGATCTATAACACTATTTGTGCAAATATTATCTATAACACGACCTGTGTAAATATTATCTATAACGCTACCTGTGTAAATATAATCTAAAACCCTATTTGTGTAAATATGATATATAGCACTACCTGTGAATGGGTATGCTATTTTAACATCTACTTATTTCATAAAAACACAATATTGCCAAAGATGTAATAACAACGTGACTTGTCCAGATTTTATGCACATTTACAGTGAGTCAAATATGGATAAGCTCGGATACAGAAACCGTTTATCAGTACATTGAATCTTTAGATTAAACGATCAATTCTGACTAGTCAATGTGCTCCGATACAGAAACCGTTCATAAGTAGATTGAATCTTCAGATAAAACGATCAATTCTGACTAGTCAATGTGCTCCAGTATCTATAACACTACATATGTAAGTAGTATCCATAACACTACATATGTAAATAGAATCTATAACACTACATGTGCAAATATTATCTATAACACGACCTGTGTAAATATTATCTATAGCACTACATGTGTAAATATTATATATAACACTACCTGTGTTAATATGATTTATAACACTTCATATGTAAATAGTATCTATACCACTACCTGTGTAAATATAATCTAAAACCCTATTTGTGTAAATATACTCTATAACACTATTTGTGTAAATAGTATCTATAACTCTACATCTGTAAATATTATCTATAACGCTACCTGTGTAAATATAATATATAACCCTATTTGTGTAAATATACTCTATAACACTATTTGTGTAAATAGTATCTATAACACTACCTGAGTAAATATAATCTATAACACTATTTGTGTAAATATGATATATAACACTACCTGTGTAAATATTATCTATAGCACTACATGTGTAAATATTATTTATAACACTACATGTGTAAATATGATATATAGCACTACCTGTGAATGGGTATGCTATTTTAACATCTACTTATTTCATAAAAACACAATATTGCCAAAGATGTAATAACAACGTGACTTGTCCAGATTTTATGCACATTTACAGTGAGTCAAATATGGATAAGCTCGGATACAGAAACCGTTTATCAGTACATTGAATCTTTAGATTAAACGATCAATTCTGACTAGTCAATGTGCTCCGATACAGAAACCGTTCATAAGTAGATTGAATCTTCAGATAAAACGATCAATTTCTATAACACTATTTGTGTAAATAGTATCTATAACACTACATGTGTAAATATTATTTATAACACTACATGTGTAAATATTGTCTATAACACTACATATGTAAGTAGTATCCATAACACTACATATGTAAATAGTAGCTATAACACTACCTGTGTAAATATTAACTATACCACAACCTGTGTAATATGATTTATAACACTACATATGTAAATAGGATCTATAACACTACATGTGTAAATATTATTTATAACAATACATGTGTAAATATTATCTATAACACTACATGTGTAAATATGATATATAGCACTACCTGTGAATGGGTATGCGATTTTAACATCTACTTATTTCATAAAAACACAATATTGCCAAAGATGTAATAACAACGTGACTTGTCCAGATTTTATGCACATTTACAGTGAGTCAAATATGGATAAGCTCGGATACAGAAACCGTTTATCAGTACATTGAATCTTTAGATTAAACGATCAATTCTGACTAGTCAATGTGCTCCGATACAGAAACCGTTCATAAGTACATTGAATCTTCAGATAAAACGATCAATTCTGACTAGTCAATGTGCTCCGATACAGAAACCGTTTATAAGTACATTGAATCTTCAGAATTAACGATCAATTCTGACTAGTCAATGTCCTCCGAAATTTGCAATCTCGTCTTCTTCCTTTTTCTCGAAAACTGATATTGGATACGTATATCCCACATAAGTGTACTCAGTAACCTTTATTATTATGACATCACAATCCGATAAATTTGAAAGTATGCCCTTGTTATACCGTATTCTTTCTGCGTATTTAATGTCTAGACATTTTGCTATATAAAATTAGGTGTCGCATTTTGATTGTGAATGTGGTTTTTTTTACCAAAGAGGTGAGAGAAAAATAGTTAGTTATTATGTAGGTGTTTTGGATATGGTACTTCTAAGCAAGGCCTCGGTTCTGTCACAAATTCAGCACCCTCGGGTAGAATAACCGTATCCAACATGCTTACACATGACTGACATTCCTTTATTTAAGACTTCATACATCGTTGTTAATTGTTATTACAATATTGCTTTTCCCAATGATCTATACAGGACTGTAACTTCCTTTTGTTTTAAACAGCATTAACCGTAATGACAAAAAATACGCATGGTCACTAGTGTAAATAAGGTGCATGTTCTAATTACTCCAGAGTTAATATATATAATATATTGAATTGAATAATTATTGATACATACATATTAGTACTTGTAGTAATGAAAAATCCTAATTATATGGTACTCTTGTTTTCAAAAACCTAATTATGTATTTCTATTGCTGTGATATCGCTATGGCGGGTTCATAGTTTATGACGTCATAATTTCTCCTCCTCCAAATAACTAGTCTGAAGAATCGCCTTCACTAATGACATGTTATTGAGATTGTTTTGCCTTTTTATAGTATTTATGTAATATATACACACTTTGAAATATCATAGAGAGGACATTTAAAATTCGTCTTCCGTAGCGTTAGGATACCTGTTTTTAATCTTAACTTTGAGCAGTATTGATAACGATATTAATCTGTTCAAATGCTGTTTACCTCAGTCATGTCACCATTGGCCAGTATGCGGAGATCTGGATCCAAGCTACATGCGGTTAACACCTGTGCATACCTGCAGAAAAAAACCCCGCTCGAATAAGGTAAAAAGTTTAGTTTTTTTTTTTACCAGTGTTAATTTTCAAAATTCTGGAACGTGCAATATTCCAAGGGGTGAAACCGTTCGGGCACCAAAGCAGTTGATAAAAAATGTCAAATGGTAATTCAGTATATACCGGAAGACTCCAAAAATGTTGTTGACCAGTCCTCGTCGTTTTAACTCCTTTTTAAACGCACAACTGGAACTATGAACGCTTTCGTGCAGCTTTATTAGGTTATCATTTGGAAGAGGGTATGGTGGATGGCACGGCTAATACACGTTCCATTTCACGTGTGTAAAATCAAATGATGTTAAATACAATAGAAATGCTACAATCTCGAATACTAGCAACATTATTATAAAACATTCTGGTTCAATCAGATCTAAAATGAACACTTCCTGTTGAATTCGAAACATACAAAAAGTATTTGATTAAAATTACAATTGCTTGATATTATATTATAAACTTGCTATTCAGTTTCCCATGGCTTACCATTCTTGATGAAAAGGCCTTCCGAAGAGAACATTGTCTCTCAGTGTTCCGTTAAATATCCAGGCCTGTTGTGCTGCATACGCAACTGTGCCATCAACAGCAATGTCACCGGTAATCAATGGCATCTGGGAATAAACAAAATATTCTTGTTTTTCATCAAAAATCCTTGCTGAAAACTCGTGACATGTATCATTTTCTATTCCCTCGTGACATGTATCATTTTCTATCTCTTCGTGACATGTATCATTTTCTATTTCCTCGTGACATGTATCATTTTCTATTTCCTCGTGAAATGTATGATTTTCTATTACCTCGTGACATGAATCATTTTCTATTCCCTCGTGACATGTATCATTTTCTATTCCCTCGTGTCATGTATCATTTTCTATTCCCTCGTGACATGTATCATTTTCTATTTCCTCATGACATGTATCATTTTCTATTCCCTCGTGACATGTATCATTTTCTATTCCATCGTGACATGTATCATTTTCTATTCCCTCGTGACATGTATCATTTTCTATTCCCTCGTGACATGTATCATTTTCTATCTCCTCGTGACATGTATCATTTTCTATTCCATCGTGACATGTATCATTTTCTATTCCCTCATGACATGTATCGTTTTCTATTCCCTCGTGACATGTATCATTTTCTATCTCCTCGTGACATGTATCATTTTCTATTCCATCGTGACATGTATCATTTTCTATTCCCTCATGACATGTATCGTTTTCTATTCCCTCGTGACATGTATCATTTTCTATCTCCTCGTGACATGTATCATTTTCTATTCCCTCATGACATGTATCATTTTCTATCTCCTCGTGACATGTATCATTTTCTATTTCCTCGTGACATGTATCATTTTCTATTCCCTCATGACATGTATCATTTTCTATTTCATGCATACCACTTCGGAGTTATTTCAATCTAATGTTAATCATTTCTGTTGATTATTTTCTGATTCAAATATTAAGTACCAGAATTTGTTTGAAAACTAAGAATGTCAAGAAGGTATTTGTTTTACATATGCTGCAATGTAATTGTACATCACACATGCCCGACACGGTAGGTTCGATCACATTACTCGCTGTTTTTAAGATTTGCTTTTAACCATAACATGTGATTATAATCTCATTAAGGATATGTGTTTATTTGTTTGTTATAGCAATTACTTACCCTCCCGATCAGCGCTTGTAACAAGGACGATTTCCCACAGCCGACAGCACCACATATTCCAATATGCTTCCCCTATAAATGTTTGTTAAGGTGATCTTGATCAATAGAATAGCGTCAATTGTTCATATTAGGGAAATCATAATAAGACTTGTTTTCTTACAATAAAACATTTTAAGGGAATCACCTGTCTTCTTTGAATTTCAAAAAGTTGCTTTTTATTTGAAGTTTATCATTTTACGTATATCGTTATTGATTACTGGGAAATTTTCGCAGTAGTTTGACTTTCGCCATTTTCACCCTCCGTAATGAGGGCAAATTCATTAACAACATATTATATGTAATAAATAGATTTAAAGGGCGAATTGAATATTGGGCGGATTTTTTTTTTACCGTCGAAGGGCGAAAATTTAACTGGGTGAAAATATCCCAGTAAACACTAGTTTAATCTGTTAACTCGCTGCATGTTACAACATTTCTTAACCATTGTATTTAAAAACAATAATGTAAAGCAGTTGAAGGTCATCGTTGTTAGGTACACACAAAAGGATAACATGGACGACAATAGCTGGATATTTTTAGTAGTTATAAGTAACAACAATATTTCATATGTTAAGAAGCGATATGTAACAAATGAATCAAGTTTTTCTCCTGTTTAAGAATAGTGATATATCTGTATCTAGACACTATTTCATTTCTAAAGTAATCATCCATACATTTACTACTAATCATTATGCTTTATCTTACCCTACTGACTGTAAGATTGATGCTCCGGAGTGCTAGTGATGCCGACGAATCGAGCTTTAATCCTATATTAAATAACAATAACATGGAATGGATAACATGTATTTAGTTAGCGCTATATAAGAACAATGCAAGATATTCTCAAGCCATGATGCAATAACGTGTATACTGTATATTTTGCGTGAATGAATAACTAAAATGAGACAAGCGCTTATCTTTGAAAACCAATTTAAACTTTGTTTTGATGTGTTGAAGCTGTGATACCGTATAATGGGTTATTTTCCCGATTTCGACCTGAAATTAACCCAGGATCAAAATTTCAGGTTGTAGACATTTGAAAAATAATAATTTTCGTGGTGTATTAGCGCAGAGATGAGACGTTTGGCATACAAATGTCAAAAAGTCAAATGAATAGGCTCTATGACAGCTTATTGAACAACAACAAGTAAGTTTGTTTTGTTGAATAAATCATCAACAAAATGATAAGATGTGTGATATAACATATTTTCAAACAGCACTACTCTTTATGTATATGAACTATCACCACCTCACGGCGCTATTTCATTATAGCTATCAAAGTTTATTTTTGCGGCTCATTTTTGTGCTTGTCAAATTTTATTGCGGATCATATTTTCGTGTTAATGACCCAGTATACACTAGTTTAATCTTCTATCATTATTTAAATAGTTATTATCTTGAAATATTCCCATAGCTAAGTTAGAAACAGTATACATTTATATACCTTTGTTATCTGTGGACTGTTGTTTGGTGCCAGGATTGTTGTTGTTATCGCCACCCCACATAAACACCGTGTTACGGAGCTCAATAGCGTTTCCCGAATTTAGGACACCTCGTCCTGGAGGCTTGAATTCTTCTTCCAACATGAAACGCTGTGATAAAACAAGAAATGCAACACAGTATATAGCTAACCCTTTCAGTTTTTTTGTTAAAGAAATGTGAAGAAAGGATAAACATGCTGATTATAGATCAATTATTTGAAACAACAAGGTATCCGTCATGTAGGCCACTAGTATATGAGCGGTAGAGTAGAGTAGAACTTTGCATTTTGTAACATTTTTTTTTTATACAGCGCATACCAGCAAATTTACTCAGAAATATTATTTTACTAAAGTACCAGATTTACTTCTTACAGAATAAAGAATTCCTAACAACATATCGGAATTATTTGATCCTGAAACTACCACAACATTTTAAATAATAGATTCACTATACAAGGATTCTAGAAAGGGTTTGGTTTGGTTTGGTTTGTTTGTGTTTTACGTCCTATTAACAGCTAGGGTCTAGAAAGGTAGTTGACCGTATTGACTCAAGGCAAAACATGTCATACCCTTATTCTTTCAAAACTGATCCTGGTTTCTCCAAATATCCGAGCGGCGAACGGAACAAAGGACACAATAACCCGCATAAAACTCAGTGTGGCAACAATTGAAAAAGCCTGAAAAAAGACATATTGACGTTTCTTATAACCATCATAATAATTATGAGATACCAATGATTGACCAATGACCTTATAGAAAACAGGATTTCACCTGTGAGGTACGTGGTCATTGGCCTCTTTTTTTATGAATAATGACTAGTTCATTTCTAGGTTGATTACACACAGTACTTATGTATGCATTATATTTCTAGATTTATATTTGCATCAAGGATTTCATTTCTATTAACAAAATATGAACAAACGGTAGGTCAGTGGACAAGCAACTAGCCTGCCCAACGCTGATGGTCAGGGTTAATTTTCTGGTACGAATAAAATAATTTTCAGATTTTATTTTCTCGGTATCTTTCCCTGTATTGGTCTCAAACCATTTGTAGCACGTCTTAATCCATGAAAAGACAACTCTGTAAAGATTGAAATAGTTATAGACTACGGCTGCAGCCACAAATTCGGAATAAAAAAGCTACTTGACAGATTGAGCTTACCGTCGACGCTGTCAATTCATTTCCTGCGTTTGCATACGTGGCTATGGTGGCTACCGTAGCTAGTGACGGGGTGACTGGGATGATGGCATTAATAATCGAATTTGCAATTGTCGACTGCAACAGTGGTATAGTTTCTGTTTCTCTTATACCTGTTCAAAATAGTAAAAGTATTTAATATTTATTGAATGGAACTTCTTTTTGATTTCTCATGAATATCCATTAGTTGAAAATTATGTTGGTTTTAGGATTTGTTGTTGACTTAATAGAACATACAACACATGAAGAACCTCATGTAATTGCTAGTTGCTGGAAAAAGTTATAGAGTTTCTTCTTTTGTTATCGAATATACGATTATAAAAGCTTAATCAATGGAACTATTTGTGATCGTTTACTTACCCATTATTTGTAATCGTTGACCTATCCATTATTTGTGATAGTTTACTTACCCATTATTTGTGATCGTTTATTTACCCATTATTTGTGATCGTATATTTACCCATTATATGTGATCGTTTACTTACCCATTATTTGTGATCGTTTACTTACCCATTATTTGTGATCGTTTACTTACCCATTATTTGTGATCGTTTACTTACCCATTATAGAATTTTTAAAGGATTCCTCCCATGCATACATTTTAATCAACTTCATGCTGGTGAGAACTTCATTCATCTTCCTTATCTGTCAAACGAAAAGGTAGCAACTTCAATGTTCGTTCACTTTGATACACGAGGAAATGAAAATATAAAGTATATGGTCTGGATCAAAGTTAGAAGTAAAGATCACATATGTTGTTCTCAATTTATAAATTGTTTTACTTTACAGCCTCAGATATTAAATTTTACAGCCTCTGCCAAAAGAAGAATTTGTTCCCGTACGAGATCTGAATCCACCTGTTTGTTGTATAATAATTCATTTCTGATAATGCTGTATCTATTACCAAGTTTTAAAGGTGCAATCACATGTCAGGTCAAATTTAAAAAAACAACATATTTTTTAAGCAGAGATATGAATAGAATTAATATTTACATATGCTTGTTAATGAAGTAAAGCAATGCACTCTTTTATCCTTTAATATATAATTTCAAATTATACTGATCACATGAGGTGTGTAAACGTTTCAGAAAACATTTATAATGTTCATCTTCAATACAAATACGTTACCTCCGATTGCAGTACCTACCCTTACATCTGTCCATACTAAGGTCTTCCGTCGGAGAAAGGAGACTAATTCAATTAAAAATGCCTAGAAAAGATTATTAGGTTTTTGGTTATGGTATTTTTTTGTTAAAATAGTATCAAATTTCAAAGATGGTTTGACGTCATCATACGATAAGAACTTATAGTTAATGCCATCAATTGTGTTTTTAGTATCATCATAATATAAAATGGTGTCCTCTTTATCAGTGCTTTAATGCTTGGTCAGTCGCAGAAGCATATCACTTGCTTTATTAACATACACGTGCAATAATATTAAGTTATTGATATTGGGAAAGACAAAAATATAAATATTTATTTTCGTAAACAAAAACATATTCTAAATCCAATTTTATCAATATTTGACAGGTAGGTACATACGATATCAATGCGTACACTGGGTGATAGTCAGGTCAAGCGATAGAGAAACGTTGGATAGCCGAAAGAAGTATCGTTAAACGAAAATTATCTTCAAAAGTTTGCTTCGAAATCGTGATTTGCATGACGACTGCTGACGGACGAACTAACTATTTAGGATTTCGATGATTGATGATGATGGATACAGGCTATGGAAAAGCTTATGATATTTGTAGGAGATATGATGTTTTCTTGTGTGATACAAAGGTCGTTTGTATTTTTTTTAGATGAGTGAGGCAGAAGACATCTATGTAGCTGTATATAACAGTTTAGATCAAATCAACATTTCCTGACAGGAAAAGTCATCAGGTAATTTTATCAACGACCATATATTCAAATAACAAATTAAACAAAATATTTAGAAAACATTTAATGTCTTACCTGCAGGATATAAAAGCCAAGAAATGTAGCAAAGGCTACGAAGCACCACAGTCCTATGAGGGAGTAGATGTACACGGTCCCTATTATCAGGAAGATGGGCATTGCAAGGAGATACACGAACAATTGAGTGTTCAACAGAACTCTCAATGCGTCCGACCCGAATATTGTAATAACCTAAAATAGAAACCTCATTTTCACTTCCAAAAATAATTGATTTCAACAATAAACAATTTCTTCGTGCGTTGTAATGGAATAATCAAATCTCTTGAGACATGTCGTTATATGACATACGAATTTAATTATTCAAAATGGCCTCGACGGTATCTGATTCGATTTTGTTTTATCCAACGCATACATTTTTTTTTATTTTACCATATTCAGATTTGAAAGGAAACAGACATTAATTTCTACATTGTTAACAGGTCACATTCTTTTATTATCGGTATGGTATCAAAGTAAGGTTCTAAAATCGTACAGTAAATATGTAACTGCACTGATTAAAGCGCATATACTTATCAAGTATTTGATAAAGCTTTAAGGGCGAAACTTTCAAAATCAAGGTCACAGGCCATTTTGGAATGTTTCGGTTTTGACCAGAATTCGATATTTTGTTTAGTTATAAACTATTAACAAATGATCCTCACTTGACCCCTTGCAAAAGGTTTTTATTTCTAAATATCCAAGATGGCCGTCTTGGTTATTGATTGATGAATATATTTACAATTTATTCGATATGTATCTTATATCTCTTAATTGCTTTATTATATCGTTCAACGCATGGTTGATGTGGCAGTTACGTCGTTAATTAAATGTGAATTTCCTGTAATATAATTCCATAATAATTTCTTCAATAAAATTCTTAAACGATGTTATTATGTTACAAATTTAAGGACAGAAGAGGATGACCAAGCGATGCAGTTGCGTAATATTTGATTAAGTGGTTTCTGGTTTGAGCAAAAATATTTTTGTATTTGATACACCGGTATGTCTATACTTTCGTACCATCATGCTGTTAGCTTGTACATATGTTACCCCAGAGCGTCTTCAGATAAATAACGTGTGGTATATTCAAAAATACCTATTGAAATAAAACACAAAGAGAGATCGTGTAATCACCCATGCATTCAAAAATGTTTGTGTAAAAAGACAGCTGGTATAAAAAAGAATACAGTACGTTGTTTGTATCAATATAAAAAGCCATAGCTTAGAAAAATAGTCGATATTACTTTTCTCTGTTAATTATGTTTATTTAAGGGAGATACTTGGTCTAGGACATCAAAGATATTGTAGTTAAGTCACATAAAAAGAGACCACAGGTACAACGCCAACAACAAACACAGTACTGTATTTGACATAATAAGGCCGAATGTACCAATAATTGCGCACCAGGGACTGAACTATCACTCGAATGCTTATCGTAAATTTTTCGGTGTTTTTTTTTACGTTTTGGATTGTATAATTATCGGAAGCTGTCCTGTATATCAGTAAATAAGACAACTTCCAATACCAAATCGGCAATAGAGCATCATCTGCTTATAAAGTGATCGATGCAATCTTTCATGACATTTCGTTTAGTTGATGGGAAATTAATTTTGGATGTTAAGGAAATGACCTGTATGTATTCGCTGTGATGGATAATTCGTCAAAATACAAGGAATGTTGTTAAAGGCAAAACAATGTTTCATTGACTCGAGGCAGGCCTCTCCATTCCATTAAATACGGGTATGCAGACATTAATTCGATTCAAAATAATATAAGCCGAAATGGTGCAGTGATTCAGCACTTATTGCAATATTGATAAATGTATTATCTATTCGTATGGCTCTTGTCTTTGCTTTATTTCAGTTCACACTATTTAATGTATAATCCCTTTACATTTACAAAACCAAGGTGCATAAGCATAGGACACATCACTATTTCCCTAAGGTGTTTACATTGCCATTTACGTTTCCGTTGAATGTGATCACCCATTTACACGGCTATAGGGATGGAAATATGTTTATACCTAAGGGCTCTGATTTCGATTTCAAACTTATTTTGAAACAAATATGGTCGTATTTAGGAGGACCAGAAGTAACCGAAATGATTCGTTCTGGCTCGGGGTAACATCCCCATTTAAGATACTTATCTATAAATGTAATCAGTCCGACAACTTCTCTTTTTTTTATTAAATCTATTTTCAAACATTCAAATTTAATACAATTACAGTTCTGTAAAATACATCACAATTTGCGATTTTTATGGAATACTTCTTTTGAGCAGGACTACTATAAATATTCTACAATAGTGACAATTGTAATAATATCACCTTATTTAGTCCTAATGGACCAGTAAATATTCACTTTGTTTGGACCTAATGGACCAGTAAATATTCACTTTGTGTTTGGACCTAATGTACCAGTAAATATTCACTTTGTTTGGACCTAATGTACCAGTAATTATTCGTTTAGACCTAATGGACCAGTAAATATTCACTTTGTTTAGCCCTAATGGAGCAGTAAATATTCACTTTGTTTAGACCTAATGGTCCAGTAATTATTCACTTTGTTTAGACCTAATGGACCAGTAAATATTCACTTTGTTTAGACCCAACGGACCAGTAAATATTCACTTTGTTTGGACCTAATGGACCAGTAAATACTCACTTTGTTTGGACCTAATGGACCAGTAAATATTCACTTTGTTTGGACCTAATGGACCAGTTAATATTCACTTTGTTTGGACCTAATGGACCAGTCAATATTCACTCTGTTTGGACCTAATGGACCAGTCAATATTCACTTTGTTTAGACCTAATGGTCAAGTATATATTCTCTTTGTTTAGACCTAATGGTCCAGTAAATATTAACATTGTTTGGACCTAATGGACCAGTTAATATTCACTTTGTTTAGACTTAATGGACCAGTAAATATTCACTTTGTTTGGACCTAAAGGACCAGTCAATATTCACTTTGTTTGTACTTAATAGACCAGTAAATATTCACTTTGTTTGGACCAAATGGTCCAGTAAATATTCACTATGTTTGGACCAAATGGTCCAGTTAATATTCACTTTGTTTAGACCTAATGGACCAGTAAATATTCACTTTGTTTGGACCTAAAGGACCAGTCAATATTCACGTTGTTTGGACCTAATGGACCAGTAAATATACACTTTGTTTAGACCTAATGGACCAGTAAATATTCACTTTGTTTGGATCAAATGGTCCAGTAAATATTCACTATGTTTGGTCCAAATGGTCCAGTTAATATTCACTTTGTTTGGACCTAATGGTCCAGTAACTATTCACTATTTTTGGACCTAATGGTCAAGTATATATTCACTCTGTTTGGACCTAATGGACCAGTAAATATTCACTTTGTTTAGACCTATTGGACAAGTAAATATTCACTTTGTTTGGACCTAATGGACCAGTAAATATTCACTTTGTTTAGACCTAATGGAACAGTAAATATTCACTTTGTTTAGACCTAATGGAACAGTAAATATTCACTTTGTTTAGACCTAATGGAACAGTAAATATTCACTTTGTTTAGACCTAATGGAACAGTAAATATTCACTTTGTTTAGACCTAATGGACCATTAAATATTCACTTTGTTTGGACCTAATGGACCAGTCAGTATTCACTTTGTTTGGACCTAATGGACCAGTAAATATTCACTATGTTTAGACCTAATGGTCCAGTTAATATTCACTTTGTTTGGACCTACTGATCCAGTATATATTCACATTTGTTTTGCCTAATGGTCCAGTATATATTCACTTTTGTTTTGCCTTATGGTTCAATACATATTCACTTTGTTTTGATCAAATGGTCCAGTAATTATTCACTTTGTTTGGACCTAAGAGTCCAGTTCATATTCACTTTGTTTGGACCTAATGGTCCAGTAAATAATCAATTTGTTTGGACCTAATGGACCAGTAAATATTCACTTTGTTTAGACCTAATGGACCAATAAATATTCACTTTGTTCAGACCTAATGGTGCAGTAAATATTCACTTTGTTTGGAACTAGTGTTTCAGTGATAATTCACTTTGTTTGGACCTAATGGACCAGTAAATATTCACTTTGTTTAGACCCAACGGACAAGTAAATATTCACTTTGTTTGGACCTAATGTACCAGTAATTATTCGTTTAGACCTAATGCACCAGTAAATATTCACTTTGTTTAGACCCAACGGACAAGTAAATATTCACTTTGTTTGGACCTTATGGTCCAGTAACTTTTCACTTTGTTTGGACCTAATTGTCCAGTAACTTTTCACTTTGTTTGGCCCTAATGGTCCAGTAACTTTTCACTTTGTTTGGAGCTAATGGTCCAGTAACAATTCACTATGTTTGGACCTAATGGTCAAGTATATATTCACTTTGTTTGGACCTAATGTACCAGTAATTATTCGTTTAGACCTAATGCACCAGTAAATATTCACTTTGTTTAGACCCAACGGACAAGTAAATATTCACTTTGTTTGGACCTTATGGTCCAGTAACTTTTCACTTTGTTTGGACCTAATTGTCCAGTAACTTTTCACTTTGTTTGGAGCTAATGGTCCAGTAACAATTCACTATGTTTGGACCTAATGGTCAAGTATATATTCACTTTGTTTGGACCTAATGTACCAGTAATTATTCGTTTAGACCTAATGCACCAGTAAATATTCACTTTGTTTAGACCTATTGGACAAGTAAATATTCACTTTGTTTGGACCTTATGGGCCAGGAACTTTTCACTTTGTTTGGACCTAATTGTCCAGTAACTTTTCACTTTGTTTGGACATAATGGTCCAGTAACTTTTCACTTTGTTTGGAGCTAATGGTCCAGTAACAATTCACTATGTTTGGACCTAATGGTCAAGTATATATTCACTTTGTTTGGACCTAATGTACCAGTAATTATTCGTTTAGACCTAATGGACCAGTAAATATTCGCTTTGTTTAGACCTAATGGACCAGTAACTATTAACTTTGTTTAGACCCAACGGACCAGTAAATATTCACTTTGTTTCGACCCAACGGACCAGTAAATATTCACTTTGTTTAGACCTAATCAGTAAATATTCACTTTGTTTGGACCTTATGGGCCAGGAACTTTTCACTTTGTTTGGACCTAATTGTCCAGTAACTTTTCACTTTGTTTGGCCCTAATGGTCCAGTAACTTTTCACTTTGTTTGGTCCTAATGGTCAAGTAACGATTCACTTTGTCTGGACCTTATTGAGTAGTGATATTTCACTTTGTTTGGACCTAATGGTCCAGTAACTATTCACTATGTTTGGACCTAATGGTCAAGTATATATTCACTTTGTTTGGACCTAATGGACCGGTCAATATTCACTTTGTTTAGACCTAATGGACCAGTAAAAATTCACTTTGTTTTGACCTAATGGACCAGTAAATATTCACTTGGTTTAGCCCTAATGGAGCAGTAAATATTCACTTTGTTTAGACCTATTGGACAAGTAAATATTCACTTTGTTTGGACCTTATGGTCCAGTAACTTTTCACTAATGGACCATTAAATATTCACTTTGTTTGGACCTAATGTACCAGTAATTATTCGTTTAGACCTAATGCACCAGTAAATATTCACTTTGTTTAGCCCTAATGGAGCACTAAATATTCACTTTGTTTAGACCTAATGGACCAGTAAATATTCGCTTTGTTTAGACCTAATGGACCAGTAAAAATTCACTTTGTTTTGACCTAATGGACCAGTAAATATTCACTTGGTTTAGCCCTAATGGAGCAGTAAATATTCACTTTGTTTAGACCCAACGGACCAGTAAATATTCACTTTGTTTGGACCTTATGGCCCAGTAATGATTCACTTTGTTTGGACCTAATGGACCTTTAAATATTCACTTTGGTTGGACCTAATGGACAATTAAATATTCACTTTGTTTGGCCCTAATGGTCAAGTAATGATTTACTTTGTTTGGACCAAATGGTCAAGTAACGATTCACTTTGTTTGGACCTTATTGAGTAGTGATATTTCACTTTGTTTGGACCTAATGGTCAATTAACGATTCACTTTGTTTGGACCTAATGGACCGGTCAATATTCACTTTGTTTAGACCTAATCAGTAAATATTCACTTTGTTTGGACCTTATGGTCCAGTAACTTTTCACTTTGTTTGGACCTAATTGTCCAGTAACTTTTCACTTTGTTTGGAGCTAATGGTCCAGTAACAATTCACTATGTTTGGACCTAATGGTCAAGTATATATTCACTTTGTTTGGACCTAATGTACCAGTAATTATTCGTTTAGACCTAATGCACCAGTAAATATTCACTTTGTTTAGCCCTAATGGAGCACTAAATATTCACTTTGTTTAGACCTAATCAGTAAATATTCACTTTGTTTGGACCTAATGTACCAGTAATTATTCGTTTAGACCTAATGGACCAGTAAATATTCACTTGGTTTGGACCTAATGGACCATTAAATATTCCCTTTGTTTGGACCTAATGGTCAAGTAACCTTTCACTTTGTTTGGAACTACTGGTCCAGTAAATATTCACTTTGTTTGGACCTTATGGTCCAGTAACTTTTCACTTTGTTTGGAGCTAATGGTCCAGTAAATATTCACTTTGTTTGGACCTTATGGTCCAGTAACTTTTCACTTTGTTTGGACCTAATGGTCCAGTAACTTTTCACTTTGTTTGGACCTAATGGTCCATTTATTATTTACTTTGTAGGTTTCTGTATAGACTTCCTTAATCATTTATTACGTTCTTTCTTATTGTGTATTTTTGGTGATGAGTTTTATGTAGAATGCTTGATACAATTTCCAGCTAAAATCATTAAAGGCAAGCAACAGTTATGTAGTAATCTCATTTAATATATTGTTTTTTTTTAACATTTCTATTGATTTGACAAAAAATAATCGTACCTCAGAAGCAATCTTTCCATTTATATTCTTTAACTTCAGGAGTTTTTTGTACGCCATGCCTAATACTCCGGACCTAAACCTTGTTCCTAGTTGTCAAAAAAAGTGAGAAAAAAAAGAATACTATAGAATTGATACAGGATGACAAAATCAGAACCAAAGTCTGAACATAAATGTAAGACAACAATAGAATCAGAGGAAAAACCAAATCAGCGTAAACCAGATACATTCAAATATCACAAGTAAATGAAGAGACAATTACATTTGATATTATACTCTTATCGGATCTAATCTAATGAAACCGTCATAATTTGTGATAACGCCTTCTTATTCGGATAAATTTCATTTTGAAATGTAGATATAAATAAAATCCATATTGAATTGCTAAATAAGGATATCAATTCAGGACGGAAAAATGCACTTTTGATTCCAAGATTTTGAACGATCAATTCTTTACATATTATGAACATATTTTTTCAAACTGGTAGGCATTTTTCTGAATATTTTTAAAACATTAACAGATCCCATCTATTAGAGTGTAACATAAACGCGACCCTTCAAGATGCTTCAAGATCCATCAAAGTCAGAAATCTACACCATTTTAATAACAACTTGCCTGTTTGCGATCCAAAGAAGAGGAGAAATGTAAAGGAGTAACTTCGAAGAAGTTGTCCGACGAGGCAAGCTATTACTAAACCCACGGCGTAGGAAATAGATGTTTCCGGGCCTTCTAGGTATGCTGTTATAACATCGGTAATATAACCCTGAAAGATTGACATGCATAACATATATTATTTGTGTGCTGACAATAAATGGAGACATAATCAAACAGAAATATAGTCTCATAAAAAACGTAGTCAATGTGTCCAGTAAAATCCCTTCTCGTTTAAACAGTCAGTGTTTCTTCTAATGAAAAACAAATGTTGATGATAATACTCTATTTTGGCCGTTTATAAAGTATTATATTAAAGATACATATACATTAATATACATATAATATTCTGTCTATTTCAAAAGATATATATTTGCATATATATATTAAGAAAAAACTCGTAATTAATATGTAATATATTTGAAATTTACTCGTCTCTATCTTAAAGAGCCCTTTCACTTCATGGATGTTTGTGAGATTTGGAAAGGATTATTAATCCAATAACCTTACGAACAACATGGGAATGTTTAATTTACGATTTTGTTACAATTGAAGAAAACAAAAATGCTACTAACGGTTATGAGAAAGGTTACTACGGCGTTTAAACAGAGGGCTATAAATACAATCAGCAGGCGAACCCATATGAATTTCAGCCACAGTCTGAAGATTGAGCATTTTGTTCGTCCATAGGTCTGTAGTTCATCCATCCACATTGGTTCCAACCTGACAAAGGAAAGATGTTATATGTCATAATGTTAACTCAATATAATAATAAAAATAATAACTCGAGGTTCTTTTATACCGATTTATCACAACCTAGTTTGTAGGTCGTCTCAAAGTGGTTCACACATTTGTATTCGTGGTTATAGGGCCTTTGCAACCAGTCGATATCTTTCTCAACTCTTTGGGGAGCATACAGCCGGTGCTGCCATTTCGACTTTCACAGCTAGCATTCTATAATTCTAGCACTGCCCAACAGCGTACTCATTTACATTACGTAACTCGAACCTGCCACCATTCGGTCACGAGCCCGGCGTCCTACCACTGGACTACCGTGCCTTCTATATATGTAGGACACAATTCAAACAGGTATGTATTAAGATAACTACAAATGTTCATTTAACATTACATAGGTGTACCAGAAAAATATCCATATTTGTGATGATTTAACAATGCATTTTATCATTCTCTAATTGTGTCACGCGTTTACTCCCTAATGGCTTTAAATTGATATTAATAAAACAACTACTTAAACTGGTCTTTTAGCTTATTTGAGAATAATTTGTTATTTGAGTAATCCTGTATAAGTACTGTTCTGTGTTGATGGCGCAACCCTCCAGTTCTGAACATGTCCACACATCATCCTCTCTGATTTCTTTATCTCTGTCTTTGAAAAGCTTCAATATAAGTGGGGTCAGCCACCCTAATGATAAGTAGGACAGAATCCCTGCATCATTAAGAGGTATCGGGTCATTGCTGAAACAGACAGATCAATTACTACAATTTCAAAGACATCAATAAACCCCTATGCGGCAAAATGACAGACAGACAGACAGACAGACAGAAAATGGAAGTGTAAGTCGTTTACTACATGATATCGTTCATCGTGTTTTAAAGAAATAAGTGCCCACTCTTATGTCAACACAATATAAATAATATATGAAGCTATATGAAAACTTAATAGTTTTAAAGATATGTGTGCTGTTTATAAAACCATAATAAGAGAATAACGAAGTGTAAAACAAATCATAGTTTGAACTAAAAATGATTACAACTTAGGGAAAATATAAATAAAAAATATTGGCACAATTTAGTTTTGGCTATTTTCCAACTGGTAGACTTTTTTATTTTTTGATTGTATAACCTAAAAAAACAAACCACACACAAAAAGTGATGACGTCGTAAACAGCAGTATTTGGCGCAGTAATTTTAACTTCTGATTCGTTGTAATTGCTTGGCGATTAAAACTACTGCGTATTGTTGTGTTTTGTGCAATATTAGTTTGATTTTTTCAGAAATTAATAGATATTTACTAAGTATTGATTAAAGAAAGTTTCTGACTCTTTTAATTAAATGAAAAGGATAACTAGAATTATTGAACTACAACTTACAGGTCTTACTGAACTTTAACCTTCGCGGATTTATGTGAAGTGCACACATTGTTTTCGGTTTATACCGTTTAACCCTAAATAATCCTGGTTATTCCTTAACAATATCAACATGCCGATCGTTGATAATAAGACTTGGTGTTACCAAATGGAAAGCTACTTCATTTACTACTCCCGCAATTGAAATCTTAATCCAAGCCAAGTAATTTCACGTCCTCAAAGCAGTGTCCGGTGTAATAACAACACCAGTAAATACTAATGAGTAAAATCAAATACATAATACATAGCCTTTCATATAACATAAGGATATACGTATTTCCAAGTGAAATCATGATAAATAATGATCTTAATAGAATATCTATGTGGGCAAATAGATGGGGTATAGTATTTTATCCCAACAAAACAAAAGCCCTTCTAATTTCAAACAAACATAATACTGATGGACTATATCCTGACCTTATATTCATTAAAAACATTGTGGCAAACGTAAAAAAGCATAAACATCTTAGAGTTTTTCTTAATTGTCAGGGTTCATGGTCAGACCACATCAATTTTATTTATGAAAAAACATATAAAAATTGAATCTGTTCAGATCACTTAAGTATAGGCTCGACAGGAAATCGATAGAAATAATATACAAATCTTATATTCGTCAAAAACTTGAGTATGCAAGTGTTTTGTGGAATAATTGTAATCAGACAGAATCCGATCTTCTTAAATCCATCCGTCTAAATGCTGCGAGACTGGTTACTGGATTACGTAGGGGTACTAGTCATGCTGTCATTGATAATGAACTAGGATGGGATACTCTTTAGAAACGCAGAAATGACCAGCAACATATGCTATTTTTTAAATAACAAACCGTGATACCCCTAATTATCTGTTTGAAAACATTGAACCTTATATTATAAACAATGACTTAGTGACTCATGATATTCGACATCAACGTATATTTCAAACACCCATTTGCAGAACTAATATATATTTTAACAATTTCTTTCCTAGTATGATGTCTTGGTGGAATAGATCCGATTTTAGTTATTATAATTTAAAGGTCGGTAATTGAACTTAAAAAGCAACTCGTCCATCATGACATTCTTCCTAATGCTGAGGATACGTACAAATGCTTTTAAATATGGAGGGACTAGACCTTTCAACGTCATTTTATGTCAACTTAGAAACCATGCAAGTCAATTAAATTCTGATCTTTTTAGGGACCCCCTTACTTCTTTCTATACTGCCCTAGGTATATAATCCAAAGACAAAACCTATTAGAATCTCTGTCTCATTTGCAGCTTGACATTCAATTAAACCTACATTTAAATCTCGACTTAACCCTGATTGAACATTTAGTAAATAATATCAATATACTAACAAGGGGAAGTAACCACCTTAATCATGATCTTAATTCTGCTATTTGTGTCTGTGTGCAGAAATATATTGAGTCTACTAACAGGCTTTAAACTAACTGTTAATTCTAGTCCCAATGTGTATGTATACATGTTTATATGAATACTCCTTCAACACGGCTCCTGCTCTGGATTATTAGTGGATGGGTAAGCACACAGTGGTGGTCTGTATTGACATTTTAGTGCTGCCCAGTTATAGTTGTTATCTGGAGTAGGAGTGGTGATGGAGGAATAGTTGGTGTTACAAATTATTCAACTAATACTATTTAATATTTACTGTATTTAATGGGGTTCCAGTTTTTGATATAATTAAATGTTGTAAAAATTATAAAATTTGATTATCTACAAATGCAGTATACACACATGGCTTAGTTCAGAGATAGATAGAGACCATTAGCACACTTATAGGCTCTCAGAATGGAAAAACACCATATAGGATATTTGATCCAGTGTTTACATGTCTGTATGCATATGATTATGAGTACCTATTCCCTCAGCATGGCTTCTGCTCTGGATAAGCAATGAATGGGTAAGTACACAGTGGTTGTACTATGGACATTTTAAGGCTGCCCAGTTATAATTGATATCCGGAGTGGGGTGGTGTTGGGGGACTGGTTATTATAGTATTAAAATTTAACTTATACTGAAAATATTGGCAATTTGTTCTGCTATAGAGTAATTAAAATGATGTTTCTTGTATATTTGTTAAATGTTGATATTTCACTTTCATCAAAAGCATATGTATTTTGACCTGGATTACGCATATGTATGCACATGTTTGAATATGGGTCAAAGAAGTAATATAGACGGTAAAATATCATATAACACTGGATTCTAATGGAGTTATGTCCGTAGGATACGAATTACTTAAAGTAGTATATGGGGCAAAGAAATAATTCCAACAGTGTGGACAAGTTTAGGTTGTCAAATTTTCGGAGCGATACGCTCCTTTATCAAGACACAGTGAAACAGAACAGTTACATGTACATATACATCATATTACAAGAAGATAGAACTGATATACTATAATTGGAAATATAGCTATAATATAAAACCAATAGTCCCCTCGGCTGAAGACAGCGGAAGGCAGCAATTAAGCTGAGAGCATCGCGGACAAGGAACGCTGATAGTCTAAATATCAGAAAGTTCGCTGGCTCTGCTCTATAGCGAAAGTGCACTAAGCTACTCGCCCAATGAAACAAAACGACGACCCGCCAAATAATAACCAAAATTGGAGAAGAATCCCTCTAGAAAACTCTTTAACTACTAAATATATGTAGAGGTCCTATTCTTGCGCAAGATGCACTATCACATAAAGTGAGTCAACGAGAGATAATATATATGTGTGAATATTTTGTAAATATTAGTGTGTATTTTTAGTAGCCATCTATTTGAACTATGATTTTTTGGGGGAGAGGGCTTGTATAGGCATAGCCTGTTGCCCAATTCTCATTAAATCACTTGATTTAATAAAATGTTTTGAAATGAAATGAAATCCTGATGGCGACCATATAACCTGCCCGTAGTTTTCATCAACCTATCTTTGTCGAAACCCTGTATTGTAAAACGTTTTAATCAGCAGTCTGTAATCACAGAAATCAGGATATCCGGAGAACTCTCTTGAATACCGCCTCAACAAAATTTTACAATAATGACAATGTTTCTCATTTTTAACTATGGAAATTATATTATACAATACTCAATTGATTGTTTTCAAATAAATCTTATCAAGTATCCTACAAGAAAAAAACACTTTAAAACATAGTCTCACTCGTATTTTTAAATATAGTCGTAAAGTGAGTTTGTCTAGATTTTGCATATGAAAATAGTATACATTACATTTGTTTCTTGTCCAAAAGTTTCTGTTTCTCCGAACCATTATAGATGGCCTTGTCTACACGCCTCCAGAAGCAATCCATGAGTGTCTATCATTTCAATTCCCAATGGTGCAGTATGTTCACAGTATTCATTCTTACAATAAACCTTTGAATTGTTTTTTTCTACATATAAATAACACCGTATGATGTGGTCGGGTAGTTAGAAAATACTTAAATTTGGTATAATTAAAAAGTAGGAATATTTTACGTAGTATTGAGATATTTCTCTAAAATTATTGCTTTATATTTTTTATCTAAATGTTATTACTCTTCCATCTAGTATCTAAGAATATCAATGCTGGTGACAGCTTGCATGTGTCAGAGTGGTTTGAATTCTCTATTCAAATCATATATGAATCCATATATAATGTTATACAACGGTCTTAAGGTCACACACGACAGTATGTTAAAATTATAATTAACAGACTATATTCGTTCTAATTCATAACCCAACAAAACATGAATAATTCAACGTTTAACTTTGTAGATTTTAACTTTGTATATTTGTGTACGCAAACGCTAAACAGATATATTTTACTGTTTTGAACAGCTGCGTCCTACGTTAAAAAGGCTCAGAAAGAAGTTTAAATCCTTGTTTACCAAACGCTAGTTCACAAGAAGCATACTACAGGCTACATAACACGGTCTATAGTGAAGCATGACTGACCTGTAGGTTGTAGTACAATATGACGTACCTGTATGTTGTAGTACAGTATGACTTACCTATAAGTTGTAGTACAGTATTACTTACCTGTAGGTTGTAGCACAGTATGACTTACCGGTAGGTTGTAGTACAGTAAGACTTACCTATAAGTTGTACTACAGTATGTCTTACCTGTAGGTTGTAGCAGAGAATGACTTACCGGTAGGTTGTAGTACAGTAAGACTTACCTATAAGTTGTTGTATAGTATGACTTACCTGTAGGTTGTAGTACAGTAAGACTTACCTGTAGGTTGTAGTACAGTATGACTTACCTATAGGTTGTAGTACAGTATGACGTACCTGTATGTTGTAGTACAGTATGACTTACCTCTAGGTTGTAGTACAGTATGACTTACCTATAGGTTGTTGTACAGTATGACTTACCTATAGGTTGTAGTACAGTAAGACTTACCTGTAGGTTGTAGTACAGTATGACTTTCCTGTAGGTTGTAGTACAGTATGACTTACCTGTAGGTTGTAGTACAGTATGACTTACCT
>NW_018408840.1:388751-413706 GCF_002113885.1 Mizuhopecten yessoensis | reverse complement strand
TTACCTGTAGGTTGTTGTACAGTATGACTTACCTGTAGGTTGTTGTACAGTATGACGTACCTGTAGGTTGTAGTACAGTAAGACTTACCTGTAGGTTGTAGTACAGTAAGACTTACCTGTAGATTGTAGTACAGTATGACTTTCCTGTAGGTTGTAGTACTGTATGACTTACCAAGTAGGTTGTAGTACAGTATGATTTACCTGTAGGTTGTTGTACAGTATGACTTACCTGTAGGTTGTTGTACAGTATGACGTACCTGTAGGTTGTAGTACAGTAAGACTTACCTGTAGGTTGTAGTACAGTATGAGTTTCCTGTAGGTTGTAGTACAGTATGAGGTACCTGTAGGTTGTAGTACAGTATGACTTACCAAGTAGGTTGTAGTAGAGTATGACTTACCTGTATGTTATAGTACAGTATGACTTACCTATATGTTGTAGTACAGTATGACTTACCTGTAGGTTGTAGTACAGTATGAGTTTCCTGTAGGTTGTAGTACAGTATGAGGTACCTGTAGGTTTGTAGGTTGTAGTACAGTATGAGGTACTGTAGTACAGTAAGACTTACTTGTAGGTTGTAGTACAGTATGACTTTCCTGTAGGTTGTAGTACAGTATGATTTACCTATAGGTTGTAGTACAATATGACGTACCTGTATGTTGTAGTACAGTAAGACTGACCGGTAGGCTGTAGTACTGTAAGACTGACCGGTAGGCTGTAGTACTGTAAGACTGACCGGTAGGCTGTGGCACTGTAAGACTGACCGGTAGTTTGTAGTACAGTATGACGTACCTGTATGTTGTAGTGCAGTATGACTTACTTATAGGTTGAAGTACAGTATGACTTTACTATAGGTTGTAGTACTGTAAGACTGACCGGTAGGTTGTAGTACAGTATGACTTACCTGTAGGTTGTAGTACAGTATGACTTACCTGTAGGTTGAGGTACAGTATGACTTACCTGTAGGTTGTAGTATAGTATGACTTATCTGTAGGTTGTAGTACAGTATGACTTACCTGTAGGTTGTTGTATAGTATGACTTACCTGTAGGTTGTTGTGTAGTATGACTTACCTGTAGGTTGTAGTACAGTATGACTTACTTGTAGGTTGTAGTACAGTATGACTTACCTATAGGTTGTAGTATAGTATGACTTACTTGTAGGTTGTAGTACAGTATGACTTACCTATTTGTTGTAGTACAGTATGACTTACCTGTAGGTTATAGTACAGTATGACTTACCTGTAGATTCTAATGCAGTTTGACTTATACGAAACACTTGTGCAATTGGCAATGTATTTAATGATGTATTCAGTGTCTACCTACATTGTCAATATGAAAGCATTCATTACATCATTTGAAGGGAAAGACACTTTTTAATAATCAGATATTCACTACAATAAAATATAAACACAATATTATTCTTCCCATCTGCCTTCATTCTATTCTCCCCTATAATTCGGTTACTCGTGTTGTGATTTATCCGAATATATCAAGTCGATTAATTATGAAACTAATATTTATATATGTGTACAGTCCATAGTAATTCTATAATAGAATCTTTCACCCCCTTGGGGGTGAGATAGGAGAATCTCAACCCGAGGGGGATGATTCTTAAGTTGCCAAACACGAGACTTTGCCGAGTGTTTGGCAACTAAAGAATCTTTCCCCGAGGGTTGAAATTCCACTATCTCACCCACAAGGGGGTGAATGATTCTTTTTCTCTTACCTGTTCTTTCATTGTGTATCATATGCACAATGTAATGATAACGTTATATGCCAAATTCAGGGTTGACGTGACGTTGATGGATTGTTGACGCGACGTCATTGTATTGTTAAAGTGACGTCATGCCATTGTTAGGAATAGGGGAATACCCCCGTCTCAACCCTAGAGTGAGACAAGGAAATATCACACCGGTAAGAAGCGGATACTACTGTCCAGGGTAAGAGAATTCGGTATATTTCCCCGTATATCATGCATGTGTTTCTATAATTTTTTTCTCATTTTCAGTTGTATTTATATATGTATAACATGTTATAAACTATAGATAAGCTGATGATATGATACTATGATCCATATTAAATTGTACGAGAAGTAGTGAAAAACAATTTACCCTTTCTTTGATTTGATGCGTTGTTTTTCCGGATTTCCTGTGAGGACATATTTATCAAAAGCTGCCCAAAAACACTCCATGAGGAACCGGACTTATACTGTTGATATACTTGCAACAATGGACTATTTAAATACACTTGCTGTAGCAGATGGCATTCCTTATATGTCATTAATATATTTATTGATATTGATATTGATTAATATTCATCATTATGTATTAAACGTTACAATATTGGAATTTAAACATTGAAACTGCATATCAACATAATATTTTTCTTGTAGATATAGATTAAGTTATTGAGACAAGCAATCTGAGGCAATCAACATACATCAGAGCCGCTTACGTTTATCGCTATCCGTTTATCGCGATCCAAAGGGTTAAACCGGTTGGATCAGAGTTGTTACTTTATGATATAAGATCAGACCTAGTCATCTGATGCTGCTTTTATGCGAGCCTTGAAGAAGCATTGCACGACCTTCATAAACGTTTGCAGGCCTGCAAGGATTTATACCCGAAAGTATTACAGTTTGACTTACCTGTAGGTTGTAGTACTGTAAGACTTACCGGTAGGCAGCTGTAGTATAGTAAAACTTACCGATAGGCTGTAGTACAGTAAGACTTACCGGTAGGTTATAGTACAGAAAGACTTACCGGTAGGTTGTAGTACAGTGTGACTTAACTATAGGTTGTAGTGCAGTATGACTTACCTGTATGTTGAAGTACAGTATGACTTACCTGTAGGTTGTAGTACAGTATGACTTACTTGTAGGTTGTAGTACAGTAAGAATTACCTGTAGGTTGTAGTACAGTATGACTTTCCTGTAGGTTGTAGTACAGTATGATTTACCTGTATGTTGTAGTACAGTATGACTTTCCTGTAGGTTGTTGTACAGTATGACGTACCTGTATGTTGTAGTACAGTATGACTTACTTGTAGGTTGTAGTACAGTATGACTTTCCTGTAGGTTGTAGTACAGTATGACTTACCAAGTAGGTTGTAGTACAGTATGACTTACCTGTATGTTATAGTACAGTATGACTTACCTATATGTTGTAGGACAGTATGACTTACCAAGTAGGGTGTAGTACAGTATGACTTACCTGTATGTTGTAGTACAGTATGACTTACTTGTAGGTTGTAGTACAGTATGACTTACCTGTACGTTATAGTACAGTATGACTTACCTATAGGTAGTACAGTATGACTTACCTGTATGTTGTTGTACAGTATGAATTACCTGTATGTTGTAGTACAGTATGACTTACTTGTAGGTTGTAGTACAGTAAGAATTACCTGTAGGTTGTAGAACAGGATGAATTTCCTTTAGGTTGTAGTACAGTATGACTTACTTGTAGGTTGTTGTATAGTATGAAGTACAGTATGACTTACTTGTAGGTTGTTGTATAGTATGACTTACCTATAGGTTGTTGTACAGTATGACTTACCAAGTAGGTTGTAGTACAGTATGAATTACCTGTATGTTGTAGTACAGTATGACTTTCCTGTAGGTTGTAGTACAGTATGATTTACCTGTAGGTTGTAGTACAGTGTGACTTACCTGTATGTTGTAGTACAGGATAACTTACCAAGTAGATTGTAGTACAGTATCACTTACCTATAGGGTGCAGTACAGTATGACTAACTTGTATGTTGTGGTACAGTATGACTTACCTGTATGTTGTTGTACAGTATGACTTACCTGTATGTTGTAGTACAGTATAACTTACCAAGTAGATTGTAGTACAGTATCACTTACCTATAGGGTGCAGTACAGTATGACTAACTTGTATGTTGTAGTACAGTATGACTTACCTGTAGGTTGTAGTACAGTGTGACTTACCTGTATGTTGTAGTACAGTATGATTTACCCATATGTTATAGTACAGTATGACTTACCTGTAGGTTGTAGTACAGTATGACTTACCAAGTAGGTTGTAGTACAGTATGACTTACTTGTAGATTGTTGTGACTTATCTGTAAGTTATAGTACAGTATAACTTACCTGTAGGTTGTAGTACAGTATGACTTATCTGTATGTTAAAGTACAGTATCACTTACCTGTAGGTTAGAGTACAGTATGACTTACCTGTAGGTTGTAGTACAGTATCACTTACCTATAGGGTGTAGTACAGTATGACTAACCTGTATGTTGTTGTACAGTATGACTTACCTGTATGTTGTAGTACAGTATGACTTACTTGTAGGTTGTTGTATAGTATGACTTACCTATAGGTTGTTGTAGAGTTTGACTTACCAAGTAGGTTGTTGTACAGTATAACTTACCTGTATGTTGTAATACAGTATGACTTACCTATAGGTTGTTGTACAGTATGACTTACCAAGTAGGTTGTTGTACACTATGACTTACCTGTAGGTTGTAGTACAGTATGACTTACCTATAGGTTGTTGTACAGTATGACTTACCAAGTAGGTTGTTGTACACTATGACTTACCTGTAGGTTGTAGTACAGTATCACTTACCTATAGGGTGTAGTGTATGTTGTAGTACAGTATGACTTACCTATATGTTGTGGTACAGTATGACTTACCAAGTAGGTTGTTGTACACTATGACTTACCTGTAGGTTGTAGTACAGTATGACTTACCTGTAGGTTGTTGTATAGGTTGACTTACAGGTTAGTTGTAGTACAGTATGATTTACCGGTAGGTTGTAGTACAGTATGACTTACCTATATGTTGTGGTACAGTATGACTTACCAAGTAGGTTGTTGTACAGTATGACTTACCTGTATGTTGTTGTACAGTATGACTTACCAAGTAGGTTGTATTACAGTATGACTTACTTGTAGGTTGTTGTATAGTATGACTTACCTATAGGTTGTTGTACATTATGACTTACCAAGTAAGTTGTTGTACAGTATGACTTACCAAGTAGGTTGTTGTACAGTATGACTTACCTGTATGTTGTAGCACAGTATGACTTACCAAGTAGGTTGTAGTACAGTATGACTTACCTGTAGGTTGTAGTGTATTATGACTTACCTTTACCTGTAGGTTATAGTATAGTATGACGTACCTGTATGTTGTAGTACAGTATGACTTACCTATAGGTTATAGTACAGTATGACTTACTTGTAGGCTGTAGTATAGTTTGACTTACTTGTAGGTTGTAGTACAGTATGACTTACTTGTAGGTTGTAGTACAGTATGACTTACTTGTAGGCTGTAGTACAGTATGACTTACTTGTAGGCTGTAGTACAGTATGACTTACCTTTACCTGTAGGTTGTAGTACAGTATGACTTACCTGTAGGTTGTAGTACAGTATGACTTACCTATAGGTTGTAGTACAGTATGACTTACCTTTAGGTTGTAGTGCAGTATGACTTACTTGTAGGCTGTAGTTCAGTATGACTTACCTATAGGTTGTAATACAGTATGACTTACTTGTAGGTTGTAGTACAGTATGACTTACTTGTAGGCTGTAGTACAGTATGACTTACTTGTAGGCTGTAGTACAGTATGACTTACCTTTACCTGTAGGTTGTAGTACAGTATGACTTACCTGTAGGTTGTAGTACAGTATGACTTACCTATAGGTTGTAGTACAGTATGACTTACCTTTAGGTTGTAGTGCAGTATGACTTACTTGTAGGCTGTAGTTCAGTATGACTTACCTATAGGTTGTAATACAGTATGACTTACCTGTAGGTTGTAGTACAGTATGACTTACTTGTAGGCTGTAGTACAGCATGACTTACCTTTACCTGTAGGTTGTAGTACAGTATGACTTACCTATAGGTTGTAGTACAGTATGACTTACATGTAGGTTGTAGTACAGTATGACTTACTTGTAGGCTGTAGTACAATATGACTTACGTATATGTTGTAATACAGTATGACTTACCTGTAGGTTGTAGTACAGTATGACTTACTTGTAGGCTGTAGTACAGTATGACTTACCTATAGGTTGTTGTACAGTATGACTGGGGCGGGGGGCAAGCAACAGCGCATGACCTCAGCTGTTGCTCTGATGCCGTTCGAGCTATTGACCTGACCTCGCTGACATCAACAGCAGCTTTTGAACCGCAGGATTGCATTTGTTTGTATACAAAGAAGATTATAAGCAGTAAAGTGCAATGAAGTGGCAGACATACTGCTATAACTATCACCTTGATGGAGTTCATTGCTTAATATTTACATTGACTATTATGTATCATTATTATTTACACCTCTTCTACATCATACAGATCTTTTATGCAAAAATTATATGAATTGCTTATTTAAGTACAACTTTTCTTTTGTAACTAAAGATTGTTACTTGGTGACGCAAGAAAGGGTCACAGCTGAACCCTTTAATGTTCGCTGTAACCTAAATGAGTTTCGTAACACCATATACATTGATTTGTTTCTATTATATTGACCATAAGTACCAGTGATGAGTCTTTAATGACGAAACAGTGTATAAGTACAATAAGATATATCCTTTACTGTGAATGCTTACATTCTACAGCTTTCTACTTCTCCAAAAAGAATGTTCAGATAGGTGTTTCATTTCTGCCTATTTCTTGTGACAATTTCACAATGAATATTATAAATGGATGACACAGAGTTGAGTCGTCATCATTCGTGTCTATTTCAGACTTCAGATGTAATGACTAACACATCAAAGGGATCCAAAGCGAGGGGTCATATGGGGGTATTTTCAAATTTGTTCTATGCTTCTGAGACCTGTCGTTGAAATGATGAACAAACAATTAAAATCACCACTGACTGTATTATACCGGCGATGTGATTCAGACTGATTTGCAATGTATCAGTATGAAAGAAATAACAAAATGTAATAAAAGTATTGTGTGTCTAATACTTGATACCAGTTTTGATAGCTACAGACATTGAATAATGTATACAGATATTAATATATATTGCTTTCTATAAATTTATCAATGTAAATTCTGTGTAACATGTTGTCCTGGGTTTATACCAACTGAAGACAACGAGATAGACACTAAACGGGAACAAATTTTACTACTGCGCCATATGGATGCAATGACCGTATTGATTCTGGGGGAAACTTGTCAAGTCGAGAATACAGATATAGAAATATAATTATTTGTTTTCTCCACGAAAGAGACGTAATGATTGTCATTAACATTTGCAGAACCAAAGTCCTACCAGATAAAATGTTAGATTTGAAGTTCGTATAAAACTAGTGGGACACTTAAGAGTATTCTATGTTTGAGAAACACTGCATTCGCTTTCTCTCACTGCATCACAAGCAACACATGGATTCAACTGTTATAGATAAACTTTATTTATTTTACAACAATTATGAAAGTTATATAACTTATATTAATCACTGTTGTTGTCCCGGATATTAGCGTGCATGTGTTCTTAATGTGGGATGAAACCGGAGGAATCTAGATGTCCTTAATGTACTTAATTTACTACAGTACCGAAATTGCATGCTACATATCTTCTTAACCGATTGCTACTGAGGTTTTCAATATCATGCACACGTAAATGGTTTTATCTTAAAAAAACATCTTCTTCAGTATGATTGTGTTCTACATAGCCATACAACCATGAAAGAGGACTTAACGTGCCCTTATCCCAACTTATTACTACAATTCTTGGTACTCGTAAATAAGAGTTACTATCGTATTGTAACCACGGATGCTGATTTGTAAACCGACTTTCGATCTAGGTTGTGATCAAGCGGTTTATAAGAACCTCGAATTATTATTATTATTATTTGTGACACTGACTCATCCAGAAGTAGAATAAATGGAATTGGCTGACAGACATTATGATCAATCTTTAACACACTTTGCTTTACTATTTTTATTCCAATAGAACATTTGATTTTTTTAATCTGCATACTACCATACCTCATACCGAATTGAATGAATGCCGTTATAAAAAAAATATGAAGATGAAATATTCAAAGGCTAATATCGTGAAAACAAGTGGTTGACAATACACTTTTTGTTCAGTGACAAGATTGTTACTGGTAGACTGTTAGCATATAACAACTAAGATCAAATGTGACCCTCTCTTTGCTGACTTGCTGTGTTTCTATTTTCGGCTGAACTTATCGAACCACCGATCAAACAAGATATATCTACTTATGGGTATGATAACGCCAGTGTTGTTTCCTTTATAACATCACTGTAAGTAAACCAAATCAGTATGTGGTAGCATGATTGATCATTGTTCTGCCTTAACGCTACTGGCCCATATTTGTATAAGTCCAAAACACACAACATGGCCATAGGTTTTAAACAAAATTGTCAACCATAAAGCATGTGGATCTCGAATTCCCGATTGTGAGGTTCCCCTTTCTTTATAGAAACCTCACAGCTCCCCGCACCTTCATTGTTGATTTTTGAAGTCATGGTATTGCTCCATGTATTACAATAGATATCGAATGCTGACAGACTAACAAAGGTTTGAAAGAAGCAGGTAAATAAAGTCTATTAGTAAGTTGTACAGTTGACGTCATATCGTCCATCTCTTTGTGAGATATGAAGTTTCGTTGTTATGCCCATGACATTGACTTGTGGTTTCGTTGTCACTTCGCTTGTTCTCAATTTGAAATGTGACATATAGCAATTATCATGGCGGGTATCGTCGGTGAAAGGGAAGACTGTTATCCTTCCGTAACACCTGGTCTTGTTTGTTTTTGTGTATGTTTTAAATGGTTGTCATGTAGTTGTTTCGTTTATGTAGTTCATTTATTTCTTTGCCTTGTTTACTGTTTGGTCTTCTCATCATTTTTTTTGTATGTCGTACTAATACAATATTAAATCATTGTAACTTTTGGTGGATAGGGTGGTTGTTGACATGATGTGCGTCAGCCGATATCCATCCTATTAATCTGATTGATAACTGTATTTGCATGGAGGGAGCAGAACTATTGAGATGGATATTGACTGTAGCCGCGTTATATTCTCATTAGGGTTTAGATTTAGAGAAATTATGTGTGCGCCTGCAAAGTGCTAGCCGTCAGATAATAAAATGGCGGCCGTCAGATAATATTTCCATTGTTTTTGCAAACTTTGTAAGAATCCGCTACGCGGGGAGAAGTATTGGAATAAATGCTGATCCCTTCTGTAACCTATATGTTATAACGCTATTTATTATATAATTAGTACGTTATTGATTAGGAGATTTTTTCTGTTGTGAGCACTATGGTCTCGGGATATCTCCTCTGCGACAACAACGACAAAACATCAACTTTTTATATTGTCTCAGAAAAACATTCCTCTCTAAGGCAGCATTACCAGACCCGAGCCCTGAGCGGAAGGCAGAATTCGATTAAGTACATAACACGTCTTATCCTGAGAAGCTGTTTTTTAAGTTGTTTAATGTACAAACGGATGGTCCAGAGAAACAACCTACAATCATTGCACGCCGAGAGCTACACAGTGCGTCACGCCCCTAGCTGCGTTATAAACCAGAAACCCGCCTATCATTTACTATCACCAGGTGGTTTCCAATCAGTTTCCAATATTGTAACGTGTTGTACGCTACCCAAAACATATAGCTGTCCCTATTTTTGACAAGAAAAATAGCATAAAGTATATTTATAAGAAGAAAAATATTTATTTGACTTGTAAATAATGTATGTACTAGCAATCGATAAACTTTTTCCATCAAACATCTACAGTTAATATAAATAAGTGTTCTGTATTGTAGGATTAGTGGTATTTTATCTTGTCGCTTAAGCTGTAACGGTGTTGAGTGACGCTGATGAGATATAAAAAAGCAGGTTCAAAAGGTCTGTCGGTAAATACCAGTGTAAAACAATTTTGTCCAGATCATAAATCATGGGCTGTTAAAAAATAATATTATGACTTCCGTCATCATCATTGTGATCCTTACCTTAGTGGCACAGGTCAGAAAGTGTAACGTGTACCGTAATGACACATATTCAGAGAGGTACTAGTGTTTTGTTTAACAAAATATCTTTTCCAGTTTTCTTTGCATGAGTTGGATATTTATTGCCAATATAATATAAACCATATACAATATTGGTATGTTTCCGAATTTAAATAATTTAAGCGGTAAACAAACATTTTTATTTTTACTCGAAACGTATCTGATTGGTTTAGCAATATTCCAGTTTATCGCTCGATAGCCAAGGGTTACGCTCACTTATGCTCTCTGCACCCCTGGGATATGTCATAGCAAAATTGAAGGTACGAAGATAGCTGTTTGATTGGTCTCTGGTAAAAATAACCTTACTGATCGCTAGACTGATACCTGTCCTTTGAAGATCACAGAGAAGGATATTTTTAGACGTTGGAAGTGCATCTGTTAATTTCCAAAAAAGCGGAAGTTTGTACGGATATTTATCCACAAATCTTATCCATACATAAGTGCTTCTACCGGTTTGAAAAATCCTGGACCCACGCCTGGTAATTCATTTGTAATTATGCAGACATCCAAGACTTAAGTATCACACTACACAAAATCTCTGCACAATAAAAAGACCCCGAGTTGTCAATTAAATGACTGGGTTCATTGCTAAAACGGTTCCTCAGGGTTCAATACTGGGACAATGATTTTTAATATTTTTATTAATGATATCTTCCTATATGTAAAAGATTCTTCTATTTATAGTTATGCAGTTTTAGTTAGCTACATAAATGGAAATGTTAAGGAAATGAAACGAGTGCTTGATAGGGAAGGTTTTGGAAACTTTGTTTTAAGTTTTGACATTTTGATGTTGCTTATCCTGACATTACTTGTGACGAGTATTTAAAATTTACTTGGAGTTGAATTTGGCAGTCTTTAATATTACGATAAACACATTTCAAACATGTGCAGAAAGACATCCAGGCAGCTAGCAGTTTTGAAGAGAATTGGCCACATTTTAGCCAGACCTGCAACTTACAAAATAGAAAAAGTTGAAATGAGCCTTGCACTTTGCTTTAAATGTCATTATTACCAACCTACATTTGTATTGTCAATAGCCACGCCGCGTGGCAATCGCTATTAGCAGTAACCGGGTGTAAGGTTTCTGTATTTACACATATTTTGTTACAAAGCTTTGAATTGTTTTAATTTAATTTCATCGCCGCATGGGTCTTTTGAATGCGGTTTAATTAACTGTAAAAGGAATGTTTCTATAGCGCCTTATACATATTATATTTGTAGTAATGTAATTAAATCATTAGTAAATGACTACACATATAACACATGCATTATTTCATTAAGTTGTGTATATAACTGATATTTTTTATGATGGTTATATCTATCATACCCATTGTATGACGTTACCGGTTCAGAATCTTAAACCAAGTTATATACAACACGGCAGCTCATTACTGTCGCTTTTCTGCAGTAAGACAAAACGTTTGAAATTGTTAAAACATACAGTTAGAAATTATTGTCGGACACCTTAATGATGTTATTGATTAAATCTTGGGGCAGATAATTGACTGACATTTTACTGAATTAGTCATAACATACGACACAGACGCCTGTATCTGGTATGTACGTATGTTAAAATACAAAATAGTCTTCCCTACCCTAAAACACAGATGATGGACACACTGAAATTATATGCATACTATATTATACTATTATATAGTATATACAAATCATATCAGTATATCCAGCACCTGTGCCCTATTATGTCAATATTGTAGGTTAGGGAAGACTATTTCATATTCTAACACATTTCGACAAAGTATAGAAAAGAAGACTATTATATATTTTAACATATTTTAATATCAGATGCAGATGCCTGTGTATACGGGCGGTAGTATAGCATTGTTATCCAAGCATTAGTACGTTGGTAGACGCACAAACACTAGGCTACTAGAACAGTGATGACACGTTGGCTAGTACCCGCGGGTAAACAAATACCTAATACTGCAGAAAAAATTAAAGATGTATATAGTCCATTTTGTACCTGTTATTCAACACAAAAATACTGGAGATAGATCTGTAATAAATAGGAGAAAGGGAAATGCACGACAGAGCGGGATTCGAACCTGGGACTCTCCGAACTTTAGACGGCCCCTTTCCATTTGAACTACCTGGTCGCCGACAATTGACCTAGTCCAGTTCTGCTACATTCTTCCTTCCTTTTTCTAAGTCTTCACCCCTGAAGAAAATATTTTAAAACCAGGATTCGGGTATCTCCTTGTCAAACATTCACCGGGTGCATGAAGCAAGATAGGGCAAACACGACCACTTTGTAAGAAGAGAACTAGAAATGCACGAACAGACAAGGACTTGAACCTGGGTCCCTTTGAGCTCTAGACGGACGCTCTACCAATTGAGCCACCTGGTCACTGATAATCTACTTAGTCTAGTTCCGCTACAGATCTTATATGTGATGAAGTTAGTGACTGTTTCTCTTAGAGAAGAGGGTGCACTCAATCAGCTGACATTTGACAAGATTGAAACTGACTTCTCTTCATGGCAATATCAAGGGATTTAAGTTAATAATAAATATAATAATAATCTTTATTAAACGTCGTGTACAATTGTCAACAACAAACATAAGCTCTGTAGAGCTTTTATTACGACGCCGCTAAGGGAACAAATGGTGTTTTTGTGGTGGAGGAAAACCAACGGAGGGAAACCACCGTGCCATCGGAGAGATAACAACTAACCCTATCAGACATCACTCTCTTTTTTCCACCACCGCTGGGGATCGAACCGAAATTATTGGAAGAGTGAGTGGTCTGAAGCTCACGCTTGATTGCACACAGTAGTACAATGACTGTACGCGTTAGCGATCACGGCTACCCAGGCACCCAGGTTCATCGGAAGGTAAACAGACACTAAGCCCATCTCCTCGCACCTACCTATTAAGTCCCTGTACTTTGGATTCAAATAGTTGATTGCATATAAATATTTAAACGTAGATTTTGATTTATATATGATTTTTTTTTGTAAATACTTTGGGATTGGTTTGAAATCAGACGCCTTGTTTCAATGAAAGGTACTTTCATTTGACCGGTATCCCGGACCTTCGCAGCTTAAAAAAGAGTAAAGTATATGCCGAAAAAGGATATACACCAAAACTTCAAATCGATATTTGCTTGAATTAATGAATGACAAGACCTTTTTACCTATTGACAGTGATTATATCTTGAAAGTGTTAATCCACGGAAGTTGTACATGTTAAAATTTACAAAAAGAATTTCCTCTTGATTCAACACGAATATTTATCTCTCGCAATATCAAATTAAATGAAGCATTTGAAAATACATATTTTATATATATTTACCATATATTAGCAACACATTACAATCAAAGATCAATAGACACAACAAATATATGGACTGAAATATATGACTTTAAATGTATAGCTCAAACCCTATCCCCATTTTTAACTTATCAAAAAGAAGGTTTCATTAACATGAAATTCGACAGGGATATGATCGCAATTCTATTCAAGTAATCTTAAATTAAGAGTTAAGAAACAGGCAAGACCGTTGGTCAATAAAGATGGTATCCTCGCCAATCAAGGTGAAAATCAGTTCATTGCAAAAACTATATGAATAACATCTGCCTACTTGGTAAACTATGAATTGATGAAAATCGGCAAACGCTGATATTCCTATGTACATGTGTACAGTAATATCAGATTACCAGTTCCGTGCAGCAATGTATTGTCACGATAAAGTATGAATGATGAAAGTCCTGAGTTCAGCAAACTTAGGACAAGACGTATTGAAAAAATAATACGTAAGCATACATTTGCTATAGCTATAGGTGCTTGAGGAGTGTATTGTCCTACCTGATTCTCAACCCAAAAGATGAAAAGAAGAAATTACATAACTATTTGATTGACTTTCTGTATATAATGTTGATGAAGAAACAATCAAAAATGGATCAGTCTGATTGTCATAACTGGAACATTTTTATCTGTTGCCGGTTAATTTACGAAAACTCGTTCAAACAACATTACAATTGATTACTTTGAATGGACTATTGATTACTTTGAACAAAGAAAGAATATTGTTAGGAGAATGTTCAGATACAAACACAGCACTAACAAACACTGTTATCTATACAACGAAATGGGTTATCTGGAAGACAAGAAATATAATCAAATATCAAAACAAGAGACAGACACCACTATCTACATTTCAGATGTTTAAATATGTCTTATTAGAAAATTTAAAACTATTTACAAATTCAAGGTCAATAAGAGATACATATGCCAGACCACAAACTTGTGTTTTTCTAACGAATCAGAAAGCACGAGTTTATTGCGCGGACGAATATATCCGTCCGCGCAATACATGAATTTTTTCAGATTGTAATACAATAATAATTAGAATAGAGTACGGACAAGAATATCCGGAAGTTTATTTTTTATATCAAAAATGTGAATTTATACTTATTTGTTAATATATATATATGACGAATACTGATACGTGATCGAATATTTTGAACAATATGTTCATTATTTAAAGGCGATTATAGACGCAATTGTACGTTGTATAATCGTTATGTCATACAATTTTGGAAAATATGATAAAAAAACAACAAAAAAAACAAACAAAAACAATATTACAAAACATGTCTAAATGCGTGCAACAGTGTCAGTTGTATTGATTAACAATTCATTTACAAGCACAAACATTTGGATTTAACTTTCTATCATTAAAACTACAGAATGTAGGTTTTGCCATATTGCCAATTATTCAACAACCTCATAAAATATTTGACTATCATTCTCTCTTTCATTGAGGCTAGTAGACTTGCAACTACTTTATTTTGCGGACTTTTATTTAGGTTTTATCTGTATTTACCATTGACCATATCTTAGCAACACATTACACTTGCTCTAGTCCACAAACAAAAATCTTTTCAAATAGACAGGAATTCAATATGACCTTTGGAAAATGTAGAGAATCTAGTTTGTTCCCGATGATGCAGGCAGATGATTTGCAATAATGGTTGGATTCTGCTAAGACTTACAAAAAGTTTTGAATACTTTATATACTTCTGCTTAATACTGAACCTTTTCTGTAAATGTGGAAAACGAACAAAAATAACTGTTTAATAGGATTATAGTTATATAATGGTCAGAAATTTAATGCTTAAGATAATTTACATGAATTTTCATTTATCTGAAAAAGGCAGAATACATTATAATATGAAATAAATAAATTTATAAGTCTTATTAATAAGTTCAAGCGACTTTCTATCTAGCTTACGTTTGAGCATTTACATTATTTGTAATTTTGTACATTTTTTTTCATACTTATAATTAACATTATCTAACCATGGTCCGCGACTCTTTAAAAACAAACCAAGATGTTTATGATTTTGATCATTTATAACAACACTATTTGAGAGTACCAAATCGGGATGAGATGTCTCAGAATTATTTTTATTAGACATTAATTACGATTTATTTTGCTTGTGTTTAATCTTATTCCTCATTTATCTGCCCAGAGAGACACTCTCCTTAGATCCTCGTTAAGATTATCTGCAGCATGTCTGCCATCATCATCTAAAAAATATATATAATTTAAATGGAGTTCAAAACTGTCAATGGCAATTATTCTCTGTATCAGATCCTGGTCCTGGACGAAGCAACAGCGTCCATAGATACGTCCACTGACGCCATGGTCATGTCGTGCAATAATCAACACCATAAACCATGGGCATGTAGTGCAATAATCAACACCCTAAACCATGGTCATAAAGTACAATAATTAACACCCTAAACCATGGTAATATAGTGCAAGAATCAACACCCTAAACCATGGTCATGTAGTGTAATAATCAACACCCTAAACCATGGTCAAATAGTGCAATAATTAACACCCTAAACCAAGGTCATGTAGTACAATAATCACCCTAAACCATGGTCATGTAGTGCAATTGCAATAATCAACACCCTAACCATGGTCATATAGTGCAATAATTAACCCCCTAAACCAAGGTCATGTAGTGCAATAAACACCCTAAACCATGGTCATGTAGTGTAATAATCAACACCCTAAACCATGGACATATAGTGCAATAATTAACACCCCAAACCATCGGCATGTAGTGCAATAATCAACACCCTAAAACATGGTCATGTAGTGCAATAATTAACACCCTAAACTATGGGCATGTAGTGCAATAATCAACACCCCAAACCATGGTCATGTAGTGCAATCATCAACACCCTAAACAATGGTCATATAGTGCAATAATTAACACCCCAAACCATGGGCATGTAGTGCAATAATCACCCTAAACCATGGACATATAGTGCAATAATTAACACCCCAAACCATGGGCATGTCGTGCAATAATCAACACTCTAAACCATGGGCATGTAGTGCAATAATCAACACCCCAAACCATGGTCATGTAGTGTAATAATCAACACCCTAAACCATGGTCATAAAGTACAATAATTAACACCCTAAACCATGGTAATATAGTGCAATAATCAACACCCTAAACGATGGTCATGTAGTGCAATAATCAACACACTAAACCATGGGCATGTAGTGCAATAATCACCCTAAACCATGGACATATAGTGCAATAATTAACACCCCAAACCATGGGCATGTCGTGCAATAATCAACACTCTAAACCATGGGCATGTAGTGCAAGGGTCAACACCCTAAACCATGGTCATGTAGTGCAATTGTAATAATCAACACCCTAACCATGGTCATATAGTGCAATAATTAACACCCTAAACCAAGGTCATGTAGTGCAATAATCAACACCCTAAACTATGGGCATGTAGTGCAATAATCAACACCCAAATCCATGGTAATGTAGTGCAATAATCAACACCCTAAACCAAGGTAATGTAGTGCAATAATCACCCTAAACCATGGTCATGTAGTGCAATAATCACCCTAAACCATGGTCATGTAGTGCAATTGCCATAATCAACACCCCAAACCATGGTCATATAGTGCAATAATCAGGACCCTAAACCATGGTCCTAAACCATGGTCATGTAGTACAATAATCAACACCCTAAACCATGGTCATAAAGTACAATAATTAACACCCTAAACCATGGTAATATAGTGCAATAATCAACACCCTAAACCAAGGTAATGTAGTGCAATAATCACCCTAAACCATGATCATTGTATGAGATCCTGGTCCTGGACGAAGCAACAGCGTGCATAGATACGTCCACTGACGCCATGGTCATGTCGTGCTATAATCAACACCATAAACCATGGGCATGTAGTTCAATAATCAACACCCTAAACCATGGTCTTGTAGTGCAATAATCAACACCCTAAACCACGGTCATGTAGTGCAATAATCAACACCCTTAACCATGGTCATATAGTGCAATAATCAGGACCCTAAACCATGGTCCTAAACCATGGTCATGTAGTACAATAATTAATCAACACCCTAAACCATGGTCATGGAATGCAATAATCAACACCATAAACCATGGGCATGTAGTTCAATAATCAACACCCTAAACCATGGTCATATAGGGCAATAATCAACACCCTAAACCATGGTAATGTAGTGCAATAATTAACACCCTAAACCAAGGACATGTAGTGCAATAATCACCCTTAACCATGGTCATATAGTGCAATAATCAGGACCCTAAACCATGGTCATATAGTGCAATCATCAACCCCCTAAACCATGGTCATATAGTGCAATCATCAACCCCCTAAACCATGGTCATATAGTGCAATCATCAACCCCCTAAACCATGGTCATATAGTGCAATCATCAACCCCCTAAACCATGGTCATATAGTGCAATAATCAGGACCCTAAACCATGGTCCTAAACCATGGTCATGTAGTACAATAATCACCCTAAACCATGGTCATGTAGTGCAATTGCCATAATCAACACCCCAAACCATGGTCATGTAGTGCAATCATCAACACCCTAAACAATGGTCATATAGTGCAATAATTGACACCCCAAACCATGGGCATGTAGTGCAATAATCACCCTAAACCATGGTCATGTAGTGCAATTGCCATAATCAACACCCCAAACCATGGTCATGTAGTGCAATCATCAACACCCTAAACAATGGTCATATAGTGCAATAATTGACACCCCAAACCATGGGCATGTAGTGCAATAATCAATACCCTAAACCATGGTCATGTAGTGCAATAATCACCCTAAACCATGGACATATAGTGCAATAATTAACACCCCAAACCATGGGCATGTCGTGCAATAATCAACACTCTAAACCATGGGCATGTAGTGCAAGGGTCAACACCCTAAACCATGGTCATGTAGTGTAATAATCAACACCCTAAACCATGGACATATAGTGCAATAATTAACACCCCAAACCATGGGCATGTCGTGCAATAATCAACACTCTAAACCATGGGCATGTAGTGCAAGGGTCAACACCCTAAACCATGGTCATGTAGTGCACTAATTAACACCCTAAACCAAGGTCATGTAGAGCAATAATCACCCTAAACCATGGTCATATAGTGCAATAATCAGGACCCTAAACCATGGTCATATAGTGCAATAATCAACACCCTAAACCATGGTCATGTAGTGCAATAATCAACACCCTAAACCATGGTCATGTAGTGCAATAATCAACACCCTAAACCATGGTCATGTAGTACAATAATCACCCTAAACCATGGTCATGAAGTGCAATAATCAACACCCTAAACCATGGTCATGTAGTGCAATAATCAACACCATAAACCATGGTCATGAAGTGCGATAATCAACACCCTAAACCATGGTCATGTAGTACAATAATCACCCTAAACCATGGTCATGAAGTGCAATAATCAACACCCTAAACCATGGTCATATAGTACACTTATGGACACCTAACATCCAAACCAAAGTTTATTATATGGACACTCATACACGGTCTCTCTTTTCGATAAATTATACCCAAAGCATCATCATCGTTATTGATAAATCATACAGAAAACTCAGGTAATGCGGAAAATATCTCTCAGGCTAGCGGTCACAATGCTAATAACTATAAAAATATCAACATTGAGGCTAACTGGAGCTATTCAAGGATTTTTTCAAAGTAATTTCATAATCCAGCACCTCCATCATGTTATTTGTTTGGTGCACATTTGGCAATTAGATAAGGTCTGTTAATACCTATTCGTTTAACATCATATTCATGTAGCAAAATGCAAAATGTGTATTCCTTAATTTGTGGTAAATCACTGTTAAGTATAGTTCAAGCCCTGAGATATATTCACCCTCTCTTTGGAATTAAAATCATACCTATACCATTTTCTGTTGACAATGTAACATGTATCACAATACCTATTTAAATAGTGTTGCGTGTGTCATAATACATTTCTATGAATTTAGTTATACTATGTACTTACAGGGATCAATCATAGTGATATACGCTGCTCGTACAGTGCTGTGATTCGGGTAAACACGTCCGCTACATCACCTAACGGTGCGCGCGGCCACAACTCGCGCACCGGAAACCCTCATTCAACGGCGAGTTCCCGCCATGATGGTCACTAGGACAGACAGGACAGTGATGTATCCTTAAAAGTAGGCTCTATTAAGATAAGTTCATGGAACGTGAATCGAGGCCTTCATAATAAACTAACTGATCAAGGTTTTGTAGATATTGTGTCGAGCTCCGATATAATATTTTTATCGGAATGCTGGATAGATAAAAATAGCGATTTAGACTTCAGTAATTTTCAGGATGAGTTTAGCTTTTTTACATTCCCCCGTGAAAGGGGCAAAGGTGGAGGCCTTGTGCTGTTATATAGAGATGGTATCAATGCATCTATTGTTTCTTATGTAGCAGATACGCTTATTTGGGTTAAGATTAAGCAGTCTGTACACCCAGATATATATATTTGTTTTTCGTACATTCCGCATGATAACAATGTTTACTATACCTTGTATGAAACTGATATTTTTGATACCATAGTTAATGGCATCTCTCATTATTCACAACTGGGTACCGTCATCGTTGCTGGCGACCTTAATAGTAGAATAGGTAATGCGTGCGATTACATCGAGTCTGACAATGCACGTGCTCCAGCTATTCATTTTCTATCTGGTGTACTTGACTATGATGTCGATACTGTCATGCCTATCCGAGTATCTGCCGATCACACTGTGAATACGTTCGGCCGCAAACTTTTACAATTATGTAGAAGTACTGGGCTGCGAGTTTGTAATGGTAGAAAACCTAGTGATATCACTGGTAAACTCACTTTTTTTAATCATTTGGGTTCAAGTGTAATTGACTATGTTCTTATAGATAAAAATTCGTTTGATTTGATCACCGAGTTTAAGGTGCGCGATTTTAATGAATGGTCTGATCATGCACCCATCGATTTCAATTTACGTGTAACAACCAGTTGTATGATTGATGATCCCACTAAAAATGTTATTATTGATAGTAGTGAGAATAGTTTTATCAAGTCTTGTGTGTACAGATGGAATGCTGACGAAGAACAACAGATGAGTATTAATTTGGTTAACAACATTACATTATTAAATCAACTTGTTAATGATATCCAGTCTTCTATTGTCTCAATAGACCACGGAATCGATGATTTTGCAGCCGTGTTATGTGATATATTCAGTCCGTGTTCTAAGACTCTGTTCGTTCCGCGTTCCGGTTTTAAAAAGAAACGTCATCTTCATAAGCCCTGGTTTGACGATAAGTGTAGACGACTATATAATACTTATAGACGTAACCTTGCCTCCTTCAATACAGATAGATCTCCAAATAATAGACTATCACTTGTTGAGTCAAAACGTAGTTATAAACGTTATGTAAGACTAGCCAAACGTAGGTACCTCCGTTCGGAAGGGGACCGTATAAGTATGTTGCGCAGGAAAAATCCAAAATTATTTTATAACTATTTCAAGAGCAAATCTAGTTGTTGTCTCAGTGATCTGGATCTTTCAGACTTTTTTGAACACTTTAAAACTGTATGCGGCGGTATTGTTGATGACGAGATCTTTGATAACGTATCTGCAGACGCTAATGTACCTATTTATGACGAATTGGATAGTCCCATTCTACAAGATGAAATAAAGAATGTTTTAACTAACGCCAAGCTGGGCAAATCACCTGGTAACGATAACATGTTGAATGAATTTTTCGTTAAATTTAAAGAAGTTTTTATTCCAGTTCTTTCAAAATTATTCAATGCTATTCTCGATAAAGGGGAATTCCCATCAAGTTGGTCGAAAGGTATAATTTTTCCATTATTCAAAAAAGGCGACCCCAACGATACGAACAATTATAGAGGAATAACGTTGGTTAGTTGCTTGTCCAAATTATTTACAAGTGTTTTAAACAATAGATTACTAAAATGGTCGGAGCAATTTGATATTATCACTGATGCCCAATTCGGCTTTAAACCTGGTCATGGCACCAACGACGCCATATTTGTCTTGTATGGAATAATAAAAAAAGTGCTTGCTAAAAGACGCAAGCTCTACTGCAGTTTTGTTGACTATCGCAAGGCGTTTGATAGTGTGAATAGAAATAAGTTGTTTTTGAAGCTGTGTAAAAGTGGTATAAGAGGTAAATTTTTGAATATTTTGAAGTCCCTTTATGAAGGGTTAAGGTCATGTGTTAGATACAAATCTGAACTATCTGATTTTTTTGCATGCACGCAAGGCTTGATGCAGGGTGAGGGGTTATCTCCCTTCCTTTACTCTTTGTATGTAAACGATTTGGAGAATGAATTTATTAATACATCATGTGATGCACTTTTTCTAAGAGATATTTCTCTGTTTTTGTTGATGTATGCTGATGATACTGTTCTTTTCTCAGAGTCAGCTTCTGGGTTACAGAAGATGTTAGATACTTTGAAACTATATAGTGATAAATGGCAATTATCTGTCAACATAGAGAAAACAAAAATCGTTGTATTCCGAAATGGTGGTAGAGTTAGTTCAAATGACAAATTCTATTTTGAAAATAATGTAATAGAAATTGTTGATAGTTTTAATTATCTTGGTGTCACGCTATACTTTAATGGTAAGTTTACTAAAACTCAACTTAATATAGCTGAACAAGGACGTAAATGTATGTATAAGATTTTGAAAATATGCAATAACTTAGCTTTAAATGTTGAATCAAAACTTAATGTGTTTGATGTCTACGTATCGCCTGTCCTTAATTACAGCTGTGAAGTGTGGGGTTTTAGCTTGGCTGATCAGATAGAAAAATTACACATTGACTTTTTAAAAAGAATCTTGTATGTTAAAAAGAATACCCCTACGTTTATGTTATACTCTGAACTTGGTCGTTTACCTCTGCAAATTACCTGGAAACTAAGAATAATTAAATATTGGTTAAAATTAACCAAGACTAATAATTGTATTCTAAAGTCATTGTATGACGACATGATTGTTTGTAATCATAATAGCTGTAACTGGCGGTGCCAAGTTAAAAACTTACTAATGTCTACAGGTTTTGGTGATGTTTGGTTAAATCAAAATGTTGTTAACGAAAAAGTATTTTTACATAATTTCAAACAACGTCTCACTGACAACTTTCTTCAATCAATGAACGAGTTTGTGGAAAACTCTTCTAAATGTTATCTGTACAAATTCTTGCTTGACTCGTTTACCTTACAATATTATTTAACAAAATCAATTCCTGTCGTTTATCTTAGGCTTATTTCCAAGTTTCGAATGTCATCCCATCGTTTACGCATAGAAGAAGGCAGATATTGTAATACCCCAAGGGCCCATAGAATTTGTCTACATTGTAACCAAAATCAAATAGAAGATGAATTTCATTTCATTTTAATTTGTCCTCTATACGCAACTTTACGTAAAAAAATTATCAAAAAATATTATTGGAACCGTCCGTCGTCCTATAAACTTGTACAGTTGCTAGCAGTTCGTAATAGGAAAGAACTTTGTCATTTAGGTAAATATTTACAATCAAGTTTACTATTACGCTCGACATAATGTGCATTGTTTAATTATCATGTGCATGCTTTTTCTTTTTATCTCCAGATAAAAACTGATTACTTCTTACTTCATTTGATTGAGATTCTTCCAATCTTTCAATCATGTACATTACTTCAATTAATCATCTCATTAATATTTTTCTTTTGTCATTTGTATTCTCATGTGCGTACAACTGTCCGCCATCTATCAAATCAGCTTGTCTTGTACAATGTAGGTTATGTTACATGTTATTCAATATTTGTGTAATGTTTTCGACACCCTTATTGTACATGTACACATTAATTACTCTGTATTATGCTGTAATGCTTATGGGCCGTAAGGCTGAAAGTGAATAAACAATACAATACGCATCTTCAACTGCCTTTATATAGTAATGTATATGTATATACATATATGTAGTGAATAAAACATATATCTATATAAATGTAATATATAATTATTGTATAATGAATATACATATATATTCAGGTAACTACCCATTATACCAAGTATACAGATTATATAATTATATCATTGGTAAACACATTAATACAGAGTTTGCAAAATCAATTCACAGCATAAGCCTTATCTAACAGAATAGATTAATTCCAAGCCATCTCAATGTAGAACTGTAGAATATTTTAAAACAAAAATAAAAGTGCCACTGTAGGCATTTTCAATAAACATTTTTAGACATAGATCAATATCTATTGTGTAAAATCTAACTGCATTGTGGGATATACATGTATATCTGATATAAATTAACCTTTTTTTATTATTATTTAATGAATCTCAGAGGTCTCACAGAATTTTGAATACAATTATAACAAAGATAATAAGTAGCACTTGAGTTGTGTAAAGTATGAGTAATGAAAACTGTGAGCTTCCTTTGAGTGAAATTTTACTAGATACATGTAATGTGTTATACAGTGAAATTTTATGTGATCCTTTTTTATTATAAAATTCAATCTAGATATCTTTAAACAGAAACGATTAGTTATAACAAAGATAATTAATAAAATTTGAGTCATTATGCCTTAAGCGATTTCTTCTCTGGTTTGCAAAGTGGATATTCAGGTGGCAGGTTTTAAAAATTGTACAACCGTCTGTAACTTATGATATCAATCCTGTTTGTTTTGAAACTTTCCCAGTTGATGGGGATTCAAAACTGTGCCAGTAGAAAAGTTGACCCCGGAGTCCAAGGGATGGCACCAAACAGAGTTCTAACTTGAAGATGATTAAGATCTATAATGTTTAAACTGTACTAATCAAATTATTCTAGCAGAAGACTTAAAAAAAAGGAGGGCGGAATATAGCGGAACTGGATTGAATCGATCGTCGGCGACCAGATAGCTCAATTTGTAGAGCGTCCGTCTAGATTTTGGAGGGTCCCGGGTTCGAACCCTGGTCTGGCCGTGCATCTTTCCTCTCCTGTTACATTGGTACACATAATTAAAACGGCTAACGTCTTCTTTAACATTATAAAGCGTAATATATCGTAACGCATATAGTCATTATGATACGAAATAAAGTATGGTTCATACTATATTGTACAGGGATACATGTACATGTCTATTCCATTGAATTATGTAAAGTACCAGCGGCTTTCAATACAAAAATTGAACCTCTGTGTGCGATGCAATAGCATCTAAAATATTAATGCTTACTCTAAAACTATTATCAGGTAGTCACACTATTTCATTCAATAGATTAAAATGAATACAGTATAATGTTATTAAGCGTTCGCCTCTAGGTAGCACCTATTTCATATTATCTAAAAGGAGTGGTATAAAGTATATAGAGAGTGGTATTTAGATTATGTTTAAGGAGTGATATACAGTATATAAGGAGTGGTACAAAGTATATAGAGAGTGGTATTTAGATTATGTTAAAGGAGTGATATACAGTATATAAGGAGTGGTACAAAGTATATAGAGAGTGGTATTTAGATTATGTTAAAGGAGTGATATACAGTATA
>NW_018408840.1:227510-387723 GCF_002113885.1 Mizuhopecten yessoensis | reverse complement strand
TTCTTAAAAAAAAGGGGGGGGGGGGGGGGTAGGGGTAATATTATGTTTAAATAGTTATTTTTATTATTGTTTGTTTTTAAATATTCTAGCAAAAATATAATTTATAGAAAGGTGTATGAGTTTTGTACATTGAATAATAGATATGACATTTTTCTCTTATCTTTACATTTGTATCCCTTACTTTATCCCCATTAATAATAATTTATGGAAGAAATATTTAAAAGCTGTTAGTGCTATAGGGGGAAACACTTACATGAAAAAGTTTATATCATAGTTCTTATTATTGAAAGAGAAAATGTTTTAATAAAGTGTACAGTGTTTTTATTTCCTCCAAAACTGCATGAAATACTGCTGTCAGTAAATGTGATTAAATATTCAAACAGCATTTTTATTTGAGCCCTTCTTCCTTAAAAACAACAAATCCAGATTTTCATTCCGCTTTCCGGTCTGTACTTTATACAATCCAAGATGGCGACCATCACTAACTGAATACATAGTATTCGATGACGTCACGCATCCGGGTTACCCATTGATCATGACCCGCCGCCATTTTGTGTGTCAAACAAGGTTACCAGGTCAAAGGTGAGAAGATGGCGTCGAAACCGCCGCGAGCATCAAAATTGAAGTATATTGAGACATTAGACCCTACTTCCAGAGCAAGATACTTTAACAAACTACAGTTGATAGACAGCATTGATCCGTACGATGTGCCAAAGAAAGATTGGTCAAGTGATGAGAAGGGCTTACCTGAAGTCACCTACCCCGACATCGTGAACTACCTTGTACACACACAGAGCGCTTACACACTGAGCGAGATGAAGTCCTTCAAGTCCCTCGAATCGTACAACCATTTCGTCTGTGGATGGGTGAAGGACTTACTGCATTTTACAGCAAACAATTATGTTGTTGTTGCTGCACGGGTGAGAATTTACTCTACTTTATAAGTATATGATAGTTATTTTACAGTAAAAGCTACGGCGTGAAGAATGCCTATGAGGCTATATTAAATGAGTTCTGAGTACAGTATATCGGCACTACAATAATTATTTTGTTAATTAATTATTCCAAGCAATAAATGTACATCCACATCACTTCACTTTGAAAATGCTGTTTTGTAACAATTCCTAACACAGATGTGTAGCACAGGATCAATTTGTTGTTTATAAATTATATATAATTATATTATGAGTAACATGATTATACCTATACTGTATACAGTTTGTCCTATATACTGTATACAGTTGTAGTCAAAATAGATATGAATATTGACTTATAGTAGGAAGTGATATCGATCCGTAAAAGGTCATGATAAATTGTAATTAAATATAATATTTTATTTATTCTAGGTCAAACACTCGCAACGGATGAATGATGCTCCTTTACAGCCATGGGTTTTATGTGAGAAGGATGGCAACATTGTCACAGGTCACTGCAACTGTATGGCAGGGCTAGGGGAAGCCTGTAGTCACATTGGAGCAGTATTGTTTTATGTTGATGCTACAGTAAAGATAAGGAATTCAAAGACTGTGACACAGGAACCAGCGTACTGGCTATTACCAAGAGGGATACAGAAGGTGGGATATGACACCATACAGAACATTGACTTCCAGTCTGCAAAGACCCTGAAAAGGAACCTCGATGAACAACTGTGCTCACCAAAGACGCCAAAAAGACAGATGTTAGGGCAAAACTTGCCAAATGTGTCATCACCGTCACAGAGTGAAGTGTCAACTTTCCTAAGTAAATTGCACAACACAGGCACAAAACCAGTTTTATTAGCACTCATGCCAGACTATGCTTCTAATTATGTTCCAAGACATCTCGGTGAGGAATATCCATCCATATTGTCCGACCTGTTTCGAGAAGAATGCAGTAATATGAACAGAGGAGATCTACTTGATCACTGCAAGGAGTTGTTTCACACAATTACAGTTTCAGACTTGCAGGCAACCAATGTAGAGTCAACCACCCGTCTTCAGACAGGATGCAAGCAGTGGTTTCGTTTTAGGACTGGTAGAGTGACTGCTTCAAAGATGAAGTCAGTGTGTGCCACATCAGTCGACAAACCATCACCGAGTCTAGTAAAACAGATTTGCTATCCATCTCAAGTGAAATTCAGCACAGATGCAACAAGATGGGGATGTCAACATGAAACAACAGCTCTTGACACCTATTGTCAAAGTATGAATTTATTTCATGAGAACTTCACATGTCGTAAGAGTGGTCTTGTCATCAATCCAAAGTACCCATACATTGGAGCTTCACCAGATTCTGTTGTGTCCTGTGATTGTTGTGGGGAAGGAACTGTTGAAGTAAAATGTCCATACTGTGTCCGGTCTATGCCCATTACAGAAGCAACAGATATAAAGGCATCCTGCTTAGAGAGCATAGATGGCAGTGTTCGTTTGAAGAGGAAACACTCATATTATTCTCAGGTGCAGACCCAGATTTTTGTGTGCGACAAAGAGTATTGTGACTTTGTTGTATGGACGGAGCAAGAGGTCCACATAGAAAGGATAGAGCCTGATGAGGAATTTTGGAATACTGTAACAACAAAGGCTGAGGAATTCTTTAAATATGCCATCCTTCCAGAACTTGTAGGAAAATGTTATTCCAGAGCAGTTAATGCATGCAGTAAAGCACCTTCTGGGTCAAGTCCTAGTGGTAGAGCAGTGTCCAGTGTAAAGAGTACCGATACTACAGCATCTAACATAACAAATCAGTCAGCAACAGTCAGTGATGACACAGCAAAAGACAGACACCCATATGACCCAGAGTTTGACCGTGTGGTTGGTTGTGACAACCAAAACTGTCCATATGTATGGTTACATTTCACTTGTGTCAACATTAAGAGAGCACCTAAGGCCAAGGGTAATTGGTACTGTCCGCAGTGTCGGAAACTTCCACAGTTTAAGAAATGAACATTAGCAAGTTACCAGTGTTGATGAAAGCTTCAGGGACATGCATATAGTTGCAAAAATAAATTAAAGAAGTTTATTTCTATGTACTAATGCATAAAATTTTAAAGGTTCTTTTAAATATTTTTTTAATATTTGCATTTTTAAGATATATGTAATGCATAAATATTTGTACAGGTATATTTCCATACAGTATTATTGATAATGCTAGCTAGTCAGTGTATGGGTATCTTTGACATTTCAGAAATAGAAATGTCTTTTGGTGTATTCTTGATAATTATCATATTTAAATTTATACATGTATGCTTAAGACTTAAATTTGATATTTGATTCATCAGTATACTGTTTATAACTTTTTCAGTGATTAATCTACAATTCATTTTTCCAAGTCCTTTTCAACTGTATTGCTAAAAACAATGAGTCCCACAATATTAAATTTAAGTAAATTCTGTGAGTCCCATTAAAATTCTGTGAGTATAGGATAGGACTCTGGACTCGCATGTAGCTTTATCACTGCTTTATATATATATATATATATATATATAGATCTAGATCTCTGTGTATGTTTACATTGACCATGATCATTTATTATTATAATTATGATAATTACATTGTATATTATCAGGTTTAAAGTTTGAATAAAATGACTTGCCAACAATTCTTTTCCTTGTTTTATCTTTCAAAAAGTTCAATGTCGGTAGCTAGTATGACAGATGTTATTGATGTGTAAATTTTGAGTTGTCTGTGGTTTTTTGATATTGGCATTTCTTTCGTTATTTTATATTGTAAGTTTGAAAGATCATACATGTATTTGATGATGATCATCCTTGCCCATTAACAAAGGACTTGAAAAATTTCATTTGATCATGATCAAAAGAAAATAAACTCAATATCATCTACCACAAAACAAATTGAAAGATTTCATTTGATTATGATCAAAAGAAAAGACCAAATTGAATGTCATCTCAGTACTTAACAAACAAATTGAAAGATCATACATTTGATCATGGTTATATATCATTATTATGAAACATAGAGCCTGATGAGGAATTTTGGAATACTGTAACACCAAAGGCTGAGGAATTATTTAAATGTGCCATCCTTCCAGAACATGATCAACAGAACAAATAAAATTTGTGGATTTCCTGTAATTGTCATCACCAGAACAAAACAAACTTGACAGATTTTCTTTGATCCTGATCTCAAACTATATGCAAAGAAAAAATTTTTTTTTTTAAAGGTTTCATTTTTTAATGAATTAAAGAAACAATTGTTTCCATTCAGGATTGCATGAATGTTAATACTATTGCAATGATGCTATTGTAATAAATCCAGTACAAACAAAAATAAATATGCAATTGTATACACAATAGCATTCGCTTTGCAACATAATAATCATTATATAAACCATACAATAAACTACAATGTAATTCAATTTAGTCAAATGGTACAACTGATTCGCAAAAGTTAGTCAAGCTGCAACACACTGTTACAATCTTGTCAACAGCAGGCACATCATTTTGGGCACTCAACAAAAAGTCAATAGGCAGAGTATCTGACAATATTGTGTATTTGTTTCTAACAAGTCCAATAACTCTTTCCACATGTATTCTTAAATGCGCAATGTTTCGAGACTGTTCAACCTCAAATGCTGGTAGTTGTGACTTTCCTTTGGTGAAACTTGGCACCTTCACTTCGCAACACATGACACCAACACTTTCTTGAATATCAAATCCTCGATCAGCAAGAATGAAGTCACCTGGTACAAGATTTTTTAGAAGTCCACAATGTTCTGTAATGTGTTTGTCACTAGCACGTCCACCCCATGCTTGTGAAAGAAAGGAAATGGACCCTTGAGGTGTTATTCCAATTAAGTACTTGACAGTATTGTGATGTTTGTATGATGACCAGGTCATTGCTCGAGCCAATAAATTTGATGGTCTTTCGATAAAAATCTCAAAGCAATCAATGATTACAGCCACTTTAAGTCCATATTTTTTTCCAAATTCTATTGGCATAGTCATTCTTAATTGTTCCCTTTGAGGCCAGTAAATGAAATCTTTCAGTTTGATGAACATGACATGGATGACGCTTATAAATGCCCTTGATATTGTCGCTTGAGATACATCAAATCTGTACGCCAAGTCCTGCACTGGCAGGTTAAGTCTAAGTCTCATCAGAACAAGAATCAACTTCTGAAACTTTGTCAGTGAAGATCTGTTGCCGTCTGGGATGTCTGACATCAGAAACTCAAATAGTGACATTAATGTTAGAAAACCTGGAAGACCAGTGTAATAGTTCACTTTCTTGTCATCTTTGAAAAAATCTTCACTAATCTTTGCTTCCTGCACTTTGTCCCGTAGACTTATATTTTCTGTTGTAAGCCTCTGACATTCATCACTCACTTGTTTAAACAAAGTTTCATCAATAGGCTTTGTACTTGGGAAATCTGCGTCATCTGCTGTGCACTGTGCTTCATTTACCTGTGCATGTGGATGCTGGTCTTCAAGTGTACCACACAAATAGAAAAGACAGTTTTTTCTTTTAACTTCTATTTCTTCATTGTCAGAATAGTAGTCTTGAGCACGAACATCAAAATGTGATAACTCTAATAGTGCTTCCGCAACAATGCTTTTCTCTTTTTGTGCCTTCCTTGCATGAGCTCTTTCATATCTACGAGTACTACCAACTTTTCTATAACTGGTTCCATCTGTGTTGCCCTTGTCCTCACCAGCGAGTCTGAGGGACGGAACCCAATCTGGGTTGGTTGTGTCATATAAACTACCTGGTTTCCCTGAAAATATAAAAAAATAATACATATATAAATGTCTTCAATGTATATATTGAAATAGTCGAAATAGTTACTTTAACAATCATGTATTCATATATATACATACATTTCAGTATACACATTACTTTTATTCCCTTAATTTAAATTTATGTCAAACTGATCATGAACAACAAAGATTATTTATGACTGCACCATATCTCTGTTTATATGAATAATACACAACATCTTGAGGCTCTGTGGTAGATATAGCATTACTATGTCGGTAGGAATCACCTCACTGTGTTACGTCACATATGATACCTGGTGAAAGCACATGTACAGCCTACAGGTAAAATATTTTAGACACCCATGGTGTAACTGTAAGCTTCACTGCCTTTTATTCTACATCCAGAGACTTTTGGTGCTTCAGGACCCATCTCCACCATACTAATGAGAATTTTTCTTTAAAAAAGTGTATTTTCACCAAATATTCATTTAGTTTTCCTCACATGGTAACCCCCCCCCCCCCCGGATAGGTCTCTGTATCCGCCAGTGAATACATATCATGTGCATGTACTGACATCACATTTATGGTATCGCGAAAGTTATTTAGATATTGACACAGTGTGCATACTCAATATAAAAATTACTCACCGGAAACAAAGTGGTCTGAGCAAACTTTGGTATGCGTCGTTGGACTGAAATCTTTCCTGTTGATGCGTGCAAGCCATGTAGTTCGTCTTTGCTTGCTCAACTCCTCGTTTTGTGTCCCTTCGTGAATTCTTATGCTCGGAATCGTGTAAAATCCACGCTGAATTTCACCATTAGCTCGGTTTCTACAACCATGTATGGCACAGGTGTGTACCATTGTAAGCAGGTGTTTGTTTACTTTTCCGTGCGTTGAACCGTAGCTAATCGTTTGACCCAGAAAATGGCGACTGTATATTGAAACTACGAATAGCCCGGATGTTGTGACGTCATCAGAATACTATGTTATACTATGCTATTTCAGCATTGTCAAATGCAATCATATGTGAGTAAATTGATTTATAATAGATGTAATAAGTGTTTGTTTTGTTAATCCAACACCAGTTTCCTCAATAAATCACCTATTGACCATACTAAAAAGATCCGGTGGTAATTGCTTAAGGCTCCAGTGAGCACGCTTGCCCGACACCTGTGGGCTTGTTGTCCGGCCCCCTCCCCGTTAATTGCAGGCCCCCTGTGGCAAAACGCCTATCGTGTAACTGACCAGTGGGGTCATTGCTGGACGTGGGTCAGCCTTGTGATTTAATCAGTGTCAATTTCTTGTGTAAAAAGACCACCTTCAGTACAAATAACAAGGTGATACGGTTCATAGTCTAAGGCGATACGGGTCAATTAAGCTGATACGACAGGGAGGATTTCAAACTGAAGCTGATACGGAGTCGTATCAGCTAAATGGCCTGGGGAGAACCCTGCAGTATATAAGGAGTGGTATAAAGAAGTATATAAAGAGTGATATTCAAATTATATAAAAAGAGTGGTATACAGAGTATATAAATTGAGTAGTATACAGAGTATATGGAGTTGTATACATACTCCGATATAAAGAGTGTTATACAGAGCAGATGATGAATGATATACAGGGTACATTAAGAGTTGTATACTGAGTAAATGAGGAGTGGTATAGGCCTACAGATAGTAATATAGAGAGTGCTATATAGAATATTACTTTAATGATATGTGCCTACGTTACATCTAAAGTCATTCCCGGTGATTTGTAAGGAGATGTTTGTATATGCATTAAGATATCTGAAACAAACATTGTTGAATGAATAGGTTTAACTTGATTGTTATAAGTGCACAATTTTAAGCATTTTCAAAGTGTCTCAATAATTACATTTTTTAGTATTGATCACAGATATGCGCATATATCAAACAAGATCGATAACTCCTCGTGACGGATATGTTAGAGAAATGTGTAAAAGAGTTTCTACATGTGATCTCTCGTATGTGTAGATAATTTTAACCCTTAGGAAACATTCAAAAGTAAAATTTTATGTGAATTTTCTTTTCTTAGGGTTGTTTTTTCAATGACGCATATTGGGAAGATGAAGGAGGTAAGTTTGAATTTACACGTTATTGTTGTACGTTGAATTGCAATTTGAATTAACTGTATGAATACAACACGTATGGAATATACAGTATTTAGTATACCACATGTTTTATCACATACCAGCTGAATCTTGTTATAGTAAAACAAGCAATTTTTAGGCTATGAAATACAACGTTCTGTATTGCACATGCTCCGCGCACTCATGAATATATTCGTCCGCGCAATACACTCGTGCTTTCTGATTCGTTAGGAAAAACACAAGTGTGTTGTCTTGCATATGTATATCAACACGATGTGAGTGTGACACTGTTTAAATTTCTGGTAAATGTATGTTTATATTTGTGTTCGTTCATCAAGCCAAAGTTAATGAAATGTATTTATTTGTAATAAGTCCATATTTTAAGGATACTAACTCATCGTATGCAAAGTGTTTGTTTTTTATTTACAATGTAACATATATCATTACTGAAAATATGAGAAACACAGGTACAGACTATGCAGTCGCGTAAATGTCCTGTGATCTATGGATACAAGAGGATTCTAAAAGGTGCAAGAAATAATCTTATTGAACGAAAAATCTGAAATGTGCATTTGTGATGTTTATTTATAACAAATATGAAAATATGAGTTTCTTCCACTTACAAGTTGTGTATTCGTAATTTAGTTTTTTATCGTCATTGTGGTATGTTTGCTTTGACTGTACGAGTTTTATTTATATGGGTTTCAAAAACTTATAGAACCCCAACGAACCCCAACGTTTCAAGTACAATACAAAAAGAAATCAACAACTTCAACGAAAAGTAAAGTCAGAATTCGACAAGAAAAAACACCATGAACCGTGGACACGGAAAAACAAAAGGCAGTGAAGGAAACTACTACGGTCCTACGGAACGATAAGCGGTCACTTCACGTGACTCTGGTCCAAGGTGACTGAAGAATTAATCACTTCTTATATACTTTAGTTTGAGTTATGTTTTGTTTTTTCATTCTTTTAAATTTTGATTTCGTTGAATGTCTGTCTACCTTGTTTTGATGTTCGATTGCACGTGCCAAACATATGACGTTTACCCACGGAGGATTTTCTATATTTTCTTAATTAATCCAGAATCTGACCAAGAAACTTGATTTAAATGAAATACAAGCATACATTTGTATCTATATTCACAAAACCACACAGGGAAAAAAGAAACTCTAGAAAAAATGAATCCATTATTTTTATAGTTATTTTACTGTTCTGCGTGTACGTTGTATTTTTATTGTTTTAGATATTTAGATTTGGAAAAAAAGTAGATGTTTTTGGAACATTCATGGTATATATAAATGTTTGTCATTTTTAGCGAATTGAATTTCTCACGAAAATTTCGTTGAATAGCATTCGCAAAGAAGATTAACACCAGAGTTAAGAGATCAGCGGAACACATACACCTATAACTGAAACATATATTTGTTTTATTAAACTAGAAAATATCCAAAAATACATGGTTGTCTATGTATCACTATTGATAAAGGAATTATGACCTATATATAAACATAAGTTTACTAGGTATATATGATAAAAATGAAATTCGTGTTTAACTATCAACACAGCTTTTCCTTCATATGGATCTCTTCCATAGTGTCCGTGTACGTATACGTATCAAATGGACCCAGCTTATACCTGTGGTGATGTCAGTGGAAACTGTCATGTAAATCGCTATTAATATTACCACATACAACAATAATCCAGGTTTAGCGTAGTTCGTGACATTTGATGGGTATTACATTACAACTTGTTTATAGTATCATCAATATCTCTTAAAACACATTAAACATTTTCCCCTATAAATACTGATACATGATGCTTATGAAACTGTCAAGGATAATATTTCAGATTATATATTTATCAGACGCGTATGCTTGGATGTATCATCAGTATAATACCCTTCTTATTCGTCACGTCAATATGTGTGTACGGTGCATCAAATAATTACTCTTATTACATGTATTCAATTTCGTTATACAAAGTGAGAAATTGATTTTCTATTTCAACAGTGGTCTGATGTGTCCCAGAAGGACAACACTGCTGTACGACAGAGATATATATGTTACCAACCACATAGTCATTTACAGTTGAGTAGACTGGAACAAGCGGAGTGGGTATCTTGTTCAAAAATATAACACAGTGCGGTGACGTGAATCGAACCCGCAACCCATCGGTGACGAGCCCGGCGTTCTACCACTAGACTACCGTGCCTACGTACATATCGGTACAGCGTTCTAACAAGTATATGAATGGCATGTTTAGAGGTTCAATACATTTAAGGTTTCTGCAAGATTGTAAAAATAATTCACAAATATAGAATCGTGTAGAATGTCTCAGACATCTTGTGACTTACTTCCTTTGTATACATGACATTGTTAGTCCAATCATGTCCAATTCCATAACCATTTCTTTACACTTATTAAATAAAAAGATTCTGTAGCGGGTATTGAGACACGTAATTGTTTTCTAACCAGTCATTAAATGTTCGTTCATAGAAAGAAACCTTTTCACTTAACTTCGCTTGGATTAATGAAAATCTTCTATGTTACACATATATCAACAAGTCACCATGATGTTCCATAGAACGGATGCTTTTGTTGCCGCTATCTATATATCGAAAGTCTATTTCCTGGTCTGAATGTTAATGTTTAAGAGTGGAAAAGTACGTGGTAAACTTTCAACAAACTAAGAAATAGTTTCCTCGCACCTCAGACAGCGATAACCCACGTCATATCCCATGCTAGATTTGTCTATTTCGTCCGATCTGTCTGGTAACTTTACGTGACAACACTGCGATGTATTCATCGGCTTGAAATTGACAATATGCATTATAAATATTCCGTTATGTCGTGATATTTATTGTTTTGAAGTTGTTAGATATCTGATGTTGTAGATAAAATATTATCTACACTGTGAAATACGCATGTTTCTTTGTAAGGACGGACGACATTTTGACGCGAAAGCATTCAAAAGCAGCTTAAATAGTGTAGAGGTCATTATTATTTAAGGCCCAAGACGGGATAATTTAGCAAAGTTGAATACTTTTTTTTCAAACTAAAAGGTGCGAGAAAAAAATCATTTACCTATAACTGAGCATTATCGGGTTATCTCAGTCTCGGGCTAAGATTCTGTAACATCCCAACCTCGGCTTACGCCTCGGCATGGGTTATGTTACAGAATCTTAGCCCTTGACTGAGATAACCTGATCTCTCTCAATTACAGGTAACATATTTTATTAATGTGTTGCGTGGGAATATTTTATCTGTTTATCTGAATTTCAACACATGATGGGAGCGGCAATGAATAATTGTATTAACTGAAAACAACAATGATATTCAAGGACTTACCAATACATTTCAATTTCATTATAACGAAATGTTATATATATGACTTAATACTTTATCAGATTCTTTTCGGTTAAGGAAAAACTAAAGTTTCAAAACATGTGTATGTAGTGCTTAAGGCTGGTAAGTATTTATAACATTGCCATTTTATTTTGGTTGAAATATCATCGTTAATAGGTCAAATTTTAACTTTTTTTGTGTGTTAATGTACCCTGTACTAAATTCTTTAGAAAGGATTTAAGAATAGATTAATCACTATTATTTAATGAATTCCACTACAATTCACTGTCATTTCATGAAAACACTAAAATGATGCATTGACGTCATCAAATCCTACATTGATAGCTATTTTTGTTTGTTAATGTCTTCCTAAAAAAGGCATAAAACATGTTTCACTAATTAAAGCAGAACAACAGTTATTGACAGTACTGTACTTGTAAGCTACTGTACATATCAATTCTTAATATGGCAGAACAACAGTTATTGACAGTACTATACTTGTAAGCTACTGTACATATTAATTCTTAATATGGCAGAACAACAGTTATTGACAGTACTATACTTGTAAGCTACTGTACATATCAATTCTTAATATGGCAGAACAACAGTTATTGACAGTAGTATACTTGTAAGCTACTGTACATATCAATTCTTAATATGGCAGAACAACAGTTATTGACAGTACTATACTTGTAAGCTACTGTACATATCAATTCTTAATATGGCAGAACAACAGTTATTGACAGTAGTATACTTGTAAGCTACTGTACATATCAATTCTTAATATGGCAGAACAACAGTTATTGACAGTAGTGTACTTGTAAGCTACTGTACATATCAATTCTTAATATGGCAGAACAACAGTTATTGACAGTAGTGTACTTGTAAGCTACTGTACATATCAATTCTTAATATGGCAGAACAACAGTTATTGAGAGTACTATACTTGTAAACTACTGCACATACAAGTTCTTAATTTAGGCAGAATAACAGTTATTGACAGTACTATACTTGTAAACCACTGTACATACACATTGTTAATTTAGGCAGAACAACGGTTATTGACAGTACTATACTTGTAAACTACTGTACATACCAATTCTTAATTTAGGCAGAACAACGGTTATTGACAGTACTATACTTGTAAGCTACTGTACATACACATTCTTAATTTAGGCAGAACAACAGTTATTGACAGTACTGTACTTTTAAGCTACTGTACATACCAATTCTTAATTTAGGCAGAACAACGGTTATTGACAGTACTATACTTGTAAGCTACTGTACATACACATTCTTAATTTAGGCAGAACAACAGTTATTGACAGTACTGTACTTTTAAGCTACTGTACATACCAATTCTTAATTTAGGCAGAACAACGGTTATTGACAGTACTATACTTGTAAGCTACTGTACATACACATTCTTAATTTAGGCAGAACAACAGTTATTGACAGTACTGTACTTTTAAGCTACTGTACATACCAATTCTTAATTTAGGCAGAACAACGGTTATTGACAGTACTATACTTGTAAGCTACTGTACATACACATTCTTAATTTAGGCAGAACAACAGTTATTGACAGTACTGTACTTTTAAGCTACTGTACATACAAATTCTTAATTTAGGCAGAACAACGGTTATTGACAGTACTATACTTGTAAGCTACTGTACATACACATTCTTAATTTAGGCAGAACAACAGTTATTGACAGTACTGTACTTTTAAGCTACTGTACATACCAATTCTTAATTTAGGCAGAACAACGGTTATTGACAGTACTATACTTGTAAGCTACTGTACATACACATTCTTAATTTAGGCAGAACAACAGTTATTGACAGTACTGTACTTTTAAGCTACTGTACATACCAATTCTTAATTTAGGCAGAACAACGGTTATTGACAGTACTATACTTGTAAGCTACTGTACATACACATTCTTAATTTAGGCAGAACAACAGTTATTGACAGTACTGTACTTTTAAGCTACTGTACATACCAATTCTTAATTTAGGCAGAACAACGGTTATTGACAGTACTATACTTGTAAGCTACTGTACATACACATTCTTAATTTAGGCAGAACAACAGTTATTGACAGTACTGTACTTTTAAGCTACTGTACATACCAATTCTTAATTTAGGCAGAACAACGGTTATTGACAGTACTATACTTGTAAGCTACTGTACATACCAATTCTTAATTTAGGCAGAACAACGGTTATTGACAGTACTATACTTGTAAGCTACTGTACATACCCATTCTTAATTTAGGCAGAACAACAGTTATTGACAGTACTATACTTGTAAGCTACTGTACATACACATTCTTAATTTAGGCAGAACAACAGTTATTGACAGTACTGTACTTTTAAGCTACTGTACATACCAATTCTTAATTTAGGCAGAACAACGGTTATTGACAGTACTATACTTGTAAGCTACTGTACATACACATTCTTAATTTAGGCAGAACAACAGTTATTGACAGTACTGTACTTTTAAGCTACTGTACATACCAATTCTTAATTTAGGCAGAACAACGGTTATTGACAGTACTATACTTGTAAACTACTGTACATACACATTCTTAATTTAGGCAGAACAACAGTTATTGACAATACTGTACTTTTAAGCTACTTTACATACAAATTCTTAATTTAGGCAGAACAACAGTTATTGACAGTACTATACTTGTAAGCTACTGTACATACACATTCTTAATTTAGGCAGAACAACAATTATTGAACATACACATTCTTAATTTAGGCAGAACAACAGTTATTGACAGTACTATACTTGTAAGCTACTGTACATACACATTCTTAATATAGGCAGAACAACAATTATTGAACTTTCTATACCTGGAAACAACTGTACATACCAATTCTTAATTTAGGCAGAACAACGGTTATTGACAGTACTGTACTTGTAAGCTACCGTACATACCAATTCTTAATTTAGGCAGAACAACAGTTGTTGACAGTACTATACTTGTAAGCTACTGTACATACAAATTCTTAATTTAGGCAGAACAACATTTATTGAACATACACATTCTTAATTTAGGCATAACAACAGTTATTGACAGTACTGTACTTGTAAGCTACTGTACATACCAATTCTTAATTTAGGCAGAACAACAGTTGTTGACAGTACTATACTTGTAAGCTACTGTACATAAAAAGTCTTAAGTTCGACTCCAGGTAGATTGGTTTTTAACAAGACTGTAGGTAAACTTTGGAGAACACTCCTGGTGCACCACAAAATTTAACCGGAGTACTAACGGAGTGCACTGAAAGTCCGAATGAAGTGTACTTAGAGTGGATAACCATTAAACAATTAACATTATTCTTTACAATGAACTGAAGATTAGGAACGTTTTGCATTCCTTATCCGTGACCTATAAGCTTATCATCCTACTCTAAAATTAGGAATAGTATGATAGGGTTGGTCATCTTAGATTATCTGTTAAACCATATTCCAGCCTCACAGCACCTTATCAGGTTTCGGTTATAACTTATACCTAGGTCTTTTCCTTTTATATCTGTTCGCCCGTGAAAATACCTATACTCTGTGAAGTTTTTCGCCAATTGTACAGAAGTACTTGGCTGCAGGTCATGTTCAATAATGTCGATAAAAAGAACAAATCACCAAAACAACATGATTAAAATATAGATATTTATTTATATAATATACATTTTATTTTACAAACACTTGAGTTGTGAAAATTTATCATAACGAAATAATTGAATTGCAATTCGCTTATTTTATCGTTGATCTTCATCCATGAATTTATTGGTCCAGATTAAAAAATGTCAAGTTTGGCTGAAATCTTCATTTCAATGGAAAATTGTAATCTATGAATTAATTTATCCTCAAAATGATGTTTTGTTGGGAAACCACGAAATTTGGACTCCACAAAAATATCTAATTTCACAGTAATTTCTTAACTTTATGTCTTACAGTCTTTTGTTAAAAACAAATCCATGAAAATACCCTACATAATGCACAATAAATAATATCCCAATAAACAAGCATACTTTACATTCCTTACGTATTTGCTTCAAGCATAAAAATTAACTGTAGGTTGTTATTTTAACGTTTATAGATGAATGTCTTTTTTCTTACATTTTTTTTGTTTCGATTTTATATATATATATATATTTACAATTTCATATCGATTTCATTTTGTTTATTACATTTAACAGACTGCTCAACGGTGTACATTCATTAAATCATCATATTTGTCCAATATACCAAATACATATTAAACACGATATTGAATACTAATCTACGGTTAAAGGGGCTTCAGACTGTTACAGCACGCACTGACGGACGGACTGACGTAATACACCCGAGTTTACACATACAATGGAGTGTACTACAACGTTCTGTCGTCCACACTACCTTGTGCGCAACGTGTGTACTGTAAAGTGCACTAGATACCAATATTTGCTCCCTTTATTTCTGGACCTGGTATAGCAGCAAATCACACGGAGGTAGGGAATACCTAATCATTAAATACAGTGTAGTGTCCATGTATTCCTCTTTTCAGCCTTTATAGCTCCAAGTACTGTTCTTAACTCTGGCTGCTTTCTGCTCTGGTACAAAAGTTAAAAATAAAACGCTTGTTTCTGTTAACTGTTGGAACTTGCGCCTCAATCATACCGATGGGAAGGATTTTTCACGACACATTTTAGTAGGAAATAGTTTACTGTAAATTTGTATCTGTTCTTTATTTGTTTTGTGTATATAATATAAATATGAAACAAATGTAGTAAAAATAAGTTTCATATCTTAAAGTCATTTATTTAGGTAATACTAAAAGTGAGGAAATAACTAACATATGACTCAAACATAATCTTAATAATAATTATAAGTTGATAGAAGAAAATTATTATTATTCTTACACAGTCTTCAAAATAAGGCTTCACCCGCCGTATTAACCTTCCTATTATATTTTGTACAGGGATTTTCTAGGTATCAGGACTAACAACAAAACCGAAGACCAAGTATATACAACAAAGGGCACTAGTATAGCAGACAACTTGAACTAATTGAGAGAACAATAAAACGTAATACAACAATAATTGAACGAATTATGTAAACTCACATACCGATTTCTCTTAGTTTACATACAAAATAAGCCCAAAGGGCTTAGGTTGTTTGCACTTTTCGCCCTATTAAAACCTAGGACATTTAAGTGCCGGGTTGAGGAAAACCGGAGTGCCCAGAGAAAAACACCGACCTGCGATCAGTACCTGGCGACTGCCATATAAGCATGAAAAAAACATAACGAGAAAAACAACCATGTAACATATAGTTGGAATGGTAAATAATGATTTGAATTAACGGTTTACTCTTTTAACTCTTCTTATAAATAAGGCTAACGATATTGAAGTGTTCAAAAACAGATCGGTAATACATCCTGTATTTCTATTTGTCAGTCTTTGAACATTTCAAAACGGACTTTAAAGAGTCTCTGTATGCTTTCCCACCAAAACAACAAGCAAAGAAATTGGCAAGGTAGCTTATCGAGGCAAAGACATTCGATACGACCGACAAGGTATGAAATAGATATGTACGTGTGTCTATATAAGAAACACCGGTATAGTTAAGACAGGAAATCACAGCCAGAATGTTATTAGGAATTTCTGACAAGAGGACAAACGCAGTTATAATTAATGTCACAGTGTTGACTTTATCGATCGGGTTTCTTTGATGTTGTGATAATTCAGACAAACGTGCCTGTAAGGCTTTTTGTTTTATTATCACAATACGAAGGCGGATACAGACGAACAACAATATCGATGTTGGAAGTAACTGAGCTCCAACTTTCTGTAGAATCACCCCTACACCAGCGGTAATACCATCATGCGATCCTATGGAAAATCTTGGAAGCAGACTTGTTGTCAAACTCACAGATATATCAGATTTCAAAGGTACCACAATAGATGGGATATTTAATAAATACTGAATCGTAGGAATATACACAGCAAATAAAACGAAACCTGTAGAAATCACCAAAGCAATTGGGCGTGCAATAGAATGTTTATGTTGTGACTGTGATGCTAAGAATGGGTATGAAACCACAAATAACCTCTGAACATCTAATCCAGCGACAAGCCAAAGAAACATTCCGTGCATTATTGGAACAAATACAAATTTCACCATCATGATCAGGATACAGACTGTGTACGGAACGAATGAAACATAATTCCCTAAGATAATATAGTAGACAACTGCTGGCAGGAACGCTATAGATCCTAAAATTTCAACAAAGCTTAAAGCGTACATTATAAATTTAGTAGGCCGTATGATATCAATTTTAACGATGGACAAAACAAAAAGTATATTGATAATTACAACAGATATTGTTAAGAATGGATGCAGATATTTGGTGTTAAACCACTCGATTTCATGTTGTAAAAGTTTTGTCATGTTAAAAACGTTTTCCTGTAGATAAACGTGGCCATTACATATGTCAAACCTTGAAGCGGTAGTCTTTTTACATGTGTTTTCCATCGTGAACCAAAACAATTCCGAAGACGTCATTTTGTGAGCATGCGTCGAGTCAGTCTAGTTAGCAAAGAAATAGAAACAAAGTAGGTGCTTTTTGGTTAGGAAATGATCACCAAGCGCTACATGGTGATTGCATAACCCAAATGGCAACGCAAATGATTTCATACAGTCGGCTTTTGAGCTCTGTATTGTAGCATTGTGCTTCGCAATGCAATATCGAGACAGAAACAAACTTGTCAGTAGAACTTGGCAAACAAAATTGTTATCGTCTTTGAACTCTTCCGGGGCTTTTTCCTTAAGATAGGTACATGTATTGGGTTGGTTGATAGAGTTTTCTTCGTAAAGTTCACAAAACTTACTGGAGTTCTCTAAACACTCGCTGTATATCCCTAGAAAGATATTGTTTGGTGGTGTATTGTTGTATATATTCATCCTGCAAAAACAACAAAGGACGAGCAGCAATCAGTTGTAGCAAACGATCTCTTCGTCCTTAACAAGCGATGTCCAACTGTTGTTTTATCGTCCTTTGAGTTCAGATCTCTCAGACTGGATACTGTGGTACTGTATTACAGGTTTACTTTCTGTTGTTGAGGTAGAGACCGGATCCTTTCGTCTAAACGCCCTTTGGATTCCGATACCGATACCTCTCTTATATATACTTGTACAATACGTAACACTGTACGATATCGAATTGTGATAATTACGGTCTAAACATGACATTGAGTTTGGTGTAAGTTACTAATCACTAAAACACAGTTGCATCAAGTTCATAAGCTTACACGAACATGTTACAGGTTATCATATGACCATTTCCCAAGGGTGTTGATATAAATATTTACAGTTGAATTTTGAGAGCTGATAAGAAGTTTGATACGACCTGATATTTTAAAATTGGTTGAACATATGACTTTTTCCCGAGGGCTGATATGGATGGCTGGCTGATACGAACTGATGTCTTACAACTGGTTTATCATATAACTTTATCCCGTGGACTGATATGGATGGCTGGCTGATACGACCTGATGTCTTACAACTGGTTTATCATATGACTTTATCCCATGGGCTGATATGGATGGAGCGCTCCTACGACCTGGATGTTATAATTGTTTTAGCATATGACTATATCCTGAGGGCTGATATTGGTAGAGGTTTGTTACGACCTGAGGTATTATAATCGGTTAATCAAATTACCATAGCGCGTGGGCTAATATGGATGGATGGTTGATATGACCTGATGTATTACAACTGGTTTATCATATGACTTTATCCTGAGGGCTGATATGGGTAGAGGTTTGATACGACCTGAGATATCATAATTGGTTTATCAAATGTCTCTCTCCCCATGGCTGATATGGAAGAAGGATTGATGCGACTTGAGGTATTATAGCTGGTTTATTATATCATTATCCCAAGGGAGGCTGATATGGGTAGAGGTTTGATACGACCAGAGATATCATAATTTATCATATATACTACTTTATACCACCTACCGGTGGTACCGATGATGCATTCATTATCATTGGTTATCAGTATGAGAAGAAGTTGAGAACTACTTGTTTACGACTTGAGAACAACTTAAGAAGAACTTGAGAATGGATTTTCCCGTTCCCCAGCACTTTGGAACGTATTTTCTCATAAAAGAACGTCTGTTCGAGCCAGATGACGTCCGAAACCGGAAATAGTGTCCATACAAAAGTGATCCGCGTAAGAAAATAGTCCTTCATAAACGTATCAATACAAATTTACGGGAAAATATTGTGAGAATAAAAACGCCATGTTATGTGTAAATGTGCATATGGACAAGCAAATGACAATAGAATTGTTTAAAAAAAAAAATCTACGTAGTTTTAAGGTTCTTTGTATTCCTACACGCAAAACGTCTATTTGTTTACGCAGGCGATCGTTGACCATTATGTTTAGAAGTCATTTGGAAAACATAGTGTTTAGTTTTCTTTTTAATTGAAAAATATATAAGGTAGTAGTATATAGATGATAAATAGTTTATCATACAGTATTTTCAGTGTTTGTCTTGCGACTAATTTCTCATCGCTCGCACGTAGATAAAATCTCGAGACCACCTCCGGTGGCCTCTCGATTTTATCCACGTGCTCGCGATGCGAAACATGTTCTCACGACAAACCCTGAAAATACGGTGTGATAATCTATAATGGTTTATCATATGTCTCTTTACCCATGGCTTATATGGAAGGAGGGTTGATTCGACCTGAGGTATTATAACTGGTTTATATTATGACAATTTCCGCAGGGCTGATATGGTTGGAGAGTTAATTACACATGCTATGTCATAACTAGTGTATCATTTGACAATTCCCCGAGGGCTGATGTGGTTGGAGGGTTGATACGATCTGGGGTATTATAACTAGTGTATCATTTGACAATTCCCCGAGAGGATGATGATGATGATGATGATGATGATGATGATGCTGATGATGATATTTTGATAAAAGAAGTGTTCCATTCTCCGACGCCTCCCCACCCAAAGTACAAAAAACACTGCTTCTGTAGTGCCCCGCATAAGTCGCCTGTTCAGATGACATGCAGTTGGATACAGCAGGTCCATCTCCCCCGTAACGGCAGTGGTTCATGTTCTTACACACTGTTTTGGGGATCTGCTTTTGTGAAAACTTAAAAATGGTTTTGATGAATCACTTTTTAAATGTCCAACCTCATTTTAACAGAGGGCTAAGTGTCCTAAAACGTCGGTCATTAACTAGAAGATGAAAAGATTGCCGGAAGTCTACCCGAGATGTTGCGATTAGCAAATACGAAGAACAGTTCGCGAAACGACTTCCGGAATTAAAAGACGTCACTCCCAATGGTGTACCTCAGAAAAGGATCGCAATACTTGACATGAAGAAAAGAAGAGAGGGAAGAGTATGGACATATCGAAGGACGAGAAGTTTGTGGTGAGGAGCCCGCCATGTGACAGGAACATGGTAGGGCAAGAGATGCGAAAAGGTCGTACAGTATTACAGCAATATAAATAGTAATAATGTAAATATGTTAAAACAGCATCAGAGAGTTCAACATTAAACACAAATCTACAAAGTTCTAAACCAAAGAATCACGAACAAACGTTAAAATGCGTACAAACGAGCATGCGGGTAGCTTACAACTCGTTAAATAGATTGGAACGAAAATCAACCTGACAGTGTTGTTGTCTGTGACGTGTTTCCTCAAAACTCTAGATATGAGATTAACGTTTCTGTGTTCTCATTGGAAGAATATGACATACTTTTTAGTAACTTGACCATGATAGGAAAAAGATGAATATTTTGAGTAATTTGACAATGAAAGGATATAGAGGAATAATTTGAGTAACTTGACCATGACAGGAAATAGAGGAATAATTTGAGTAACTTGAAAAAAAAATGATAGAGAGGGATATTTTGAGTAGCTTGACAATGACAGGAAATAGAGGAATAATTTGAGTAATTTGACAATGACAGGAAATAGAGAAATAATTTGAGTAACTTGACAATGACAGGAAATAGAGGAATAATTTGAGTAATTTGACAATGACAGGAAATAGAAGAATAATTTGAGTAACTTTAACTATAAATGTATTTAACAAACAACCTGAATACTTTGTAGATCAACGTGTTGACAGATTTTCGATGAATTTGTTTAGCTAAAGATCAAACTGAAGGATGGAGTTACACACATTTTATTGGTTAATAGCTTTGGTTAATTGGATGAGAGACCATGCGCATGCATGTATTATTTTCAAACAGACCAACGCTCTCATCCTTGATACGCTCTATGCAAGGAGCATAAGCGAGCGTAACCTCTGGAGTATCACGGATGCGTTCCTTTCTAATCTCCGAGTTTGTCATGTCATATTCCAAACATAAGTAAATAGACATGCACATGGATTAAGATTTAATAATAAAGAAAGAAAATAAAACAAACAATGTATGCCATTGGCTAATTCGCAAAGTGGCGTCACGTGACGAGTGGAATTCAGTCCTGAGGTCGATTCTCTATGTCTTATTTATTAAAGACCTTCCTTAGAGTGCTTTTTGCAGAGGACACTCACATATCCGGAGAAAACCGACGTGGTCGGGCATGTGACCAGAATACATTATATTTGGGAAATCCAACCCGACCACCCCATCAGTATTGGCTTAATGGGTAATTTATGCAAGTTACATTTTGAAATGAAGTTAATACACTTCCACGAAATCAGCTCCTTGTCTGGTCGTCAAAAATATATCTAAACCGGTATTGTAACACAAACCAGGTTGTCTAAATTAAAAAGGCTTTATTAAAAAGAAAGCGTATTTCTTTAAATTACAAAATACTTAAATCCTTTTTGATATTTACTCAAGATATTACAAGAAACACGTAATCCCTACTTCACTCCTGCCTCTGTTCAAGCCTCATTCACCCAAGTCTCAAGCCTGATGCATTCTCTGTTCAAGCCTCATTCATCCCTGTCTCAAGCCTGATCCATTCTCTGTTCAAGGATCATTTATCCCTGTCTCAAGCCATATTCACCCGGCCTTGAATCAAGCCTTATTAACCCCTTACCTCATTTACTGTTTCCCCGCCTCACTTCTCTTGCACACATATATTTCTTTCGTAAGTATTTATTGACTTTCTTGTTTTAACTTCATGTATTGTCATGTGAAGGGATCATTAAGACGATCTGGTCCATTCATTAAAAACGTGTTTTGAGGAGTATGTTGACATTTAACACTACTGTTACAATGTACGTAATACGTGTCGTATTGTGTCCCGTGCTGTTACACGTGACGTAAATGTTCGATTTGTCTGTCCTATGATCATCTGTCGATTGTGCTGTGAGGTCAACAGGTATTTTGTCAGGGCATTGTCTCGAAAAAAGACGAGAACGTGACAGGAAAAATTAAAATCTTACAAAGGACATATTATTAAACCCAATATATAATAATAAATATGTCGCTAGTTGTTGAACTCTCGGTCAGTGCATTTCAAATAAAATAAAAATAAATAAAAAAATAAACCCAAACTAATATCGTAGATATGAAAATATTCAAGTAAGAAAGTCTCAAGACGTGTAACTGCATCAAAATTGATCACTTGAAGACAATTTACACATATTTAAAAATTTTGGTAAAAAAAATTGATTTTGAATGTAACAAGTCTGTGTTACATTGGGACATAAGGTCTCTGTACATTACATAAACGATCAATGATATGTTTGACGAGAAGCCATGTACTGTTACCGCTTTTAGATATGATTCGTGTGTTTAATGAATATCTATAAACGATTTATGAAAGGCTATTCATACAAACTAAACGATAAATATATCAGTATATTCAATCATATCATGTTTGATATTTCCCGTGTTGTCTTCCCAAAACCTGAATGATTGTTTTTTTTTGTTAGACTTACTGTAGTAACTAATCCCCCACCCCAACCCCTTCACAGGTGCAGTTTTGTCGACAACTATCTGCTGTCGCCCCTAAAGGGACATAGCCACGTGTTTTTGTATACAAACATGCCGCACTACTGACGGTATGTTTGTGACTGAAATAAGAGCATTGTAAGACCCATCAATGTAAAAAGATGAAGGAAGTGTGGTTATCATTATGTACTTTCGTTCGGTTTAAACCATCTAAGTTTCGTCGATTTCACGCAGAGAGAAACACCTCCTTGAATTCCAAGAATATTATAGGTCAATTATTAGGACCGTTCTGGCATGTAAAACACTGAATCACGAATGAATCCGTAGAACCCTATAATTGTACAGACATTACAGATTCAGAAATTCTGGGTTGTTCAGTGCAGACTGGGGAACAAGCTTTACGTATATGTTACGAGCACCTGTCACCCGATGAAAATAACACATAGGTAAAAAGAACACAACATTGACTTGATATTAGGAATGTAACGTATCTGTTATTGACAAGGGGAATCAATCCTATAGTAAAAACAATAGATAAATATCATACCAAAATATAATACAGCCTTAAGTTTTCTTCATACACGTGTTATATTCAGCTTAAACCTCTGTTGGCTGCACATTTTGAGCGCGAATCATATTGCTGAAATGTGAATACGGATTCTGTAACAACGTCTGCGGATTGCCAGTTTCTATCACCCATCCGGCCTCCATAACTAGTATGACGTCACAATGTAAGACGGTGTTGAGCCTGTGGGCGATCGTAAGGACAGTACAGTCGGAGAAGCTGTGCCGGATCGTCTCCTGGATCAAGGCGTCTGTGGACGTGTCGATGGATGCTGTGGCCTCGTCTAGGAGGAGGATCTGAAGTTCATTACAATAATTTTTAACAAATACAAGAAAATCGTTGTAAAACAAAGAAGTTTTATTATTATCCATTCTCACCACTTTCCTGTGTAAGTCAAATTCATGCTACATTCTCTTTATCAACAGAACGCTATATTAAGGTTGTGGACAATTTCAGGGATTTAAAAGAAATTGTAGCGTATTCCAGGAATGTTGCAAGAACGTATCAACATAACAAATAATATGACTGATAGCGAAGTGGATAATCTTTCTGATTTATATTTGAAAAGCTCGAGATCAAATCATCATGGAGGAGCTATCTCTTTCAAGTAAGGTATGTCCTTCATTTATAACTCTTCCTTGAGGTAACCTGGCAAGCAACTCTATTCAGAAAAATGACAAGCAATTTGGAAATACAGTACAAAGACTTGTCATTCTTTGCATTAAGATTCACTACAGAAACGACTAAATCAGAAATCTCTGATGGGCTCCATATATATTTTTTCTATGTACATACTAAACAGTTTTCATAGAAAAAATGATGTTTTCCTTTTATATCTCATACAACATGATCTATGTATTAACACTTGTCATGTATCTGATTATTTACAGAATAACATTCCTTATATTCCGTATATACTTTGATATACAATAATGTAGGTAATTTGTTAATTCGTTAATATTTGCAAGTTTTGGGTTTCCTTCAATGTATTCCTACCTTATTTTGACGTAAGATTGCACGTGCCAAACATATTAGTTGTCGTTCACCCACAGAGAAATTTTCTCCATTTTCCACAATGTATAAGTCAAGAGTCTGTTCAAGGAGTTTCATCTAAATGAATAATCAACATATTACACAAAGGAAAAAAACAATAAAGATCTCAACAATAAAGCAATGATTGTTTTTGCTGTAGTTTACAATTTTTTGTAGTCAACAGTATTTTATTCCACTGTTATACATGCACGTTGTTATTCTTTCGTTTAACATGCTAACTTTTGATAAAATAGGACTACTATTTACGTTATTCAGACCCTACAAATGTGCCATATGATCCTTTTATTAAACTAATAATAAACAATAGTTTTATGCTCGTCTCTCTATCCATATATAGTGATTAAAATACAGGACAAGTATGTAAAATAAGCTTAATAGGTTTAAAGATTAAAAAACTAAACTTATATAACTGTCAACACACCTTTTCTTTCATATGGACCTGTTCCAGTGCGGCCCAGATGTCTGCGTCCGTGTACTTCTCGAAGGGATCCAGATTATACCTGTTGGGAGGTAAGATAAAGTTTTACTCAAAACGTTTATTAATTAACCACGAATGCGAAACAATTCTGTCTTCATACATAAGGGTTGACAATGAATTCTGGCAATGACTGATTTAGAAAAGAATGTTTACAGACGTTTTTATTTTACAAAACTCACCTCAGTGTACCAGCAAAAAGGACAGGATCTTGTGGAATCGACGACAACCTTGAACGCAGAAGTTTACGCGATACAGTTCCAATTTCTACGTCATCAATGACCACTTGCCCTCCTGATATATCAGTCAATCTGAAGAGCGCCGCGGCCAAGGAAGATTTACCTATATACATAAACAAACATAGTTTATGAGATTTCAAGTATATTTTTTTTGCAAAAAATTCGCTGAAATAGAAAGCAAATAACTAAAAATAAGACTTAAAGACAATTAATTGATTATGACATTTTAATTGAACTGAATAACAAATACACATTTCATGGCAGAAACAAAATTCTTTCAGAAGACTTTATTGTCTAACTCAACGTAAAAGATGTTATTTTGTCATAGATCTGATAACAAACGGGCGGGTATGTGTCATTTTAGATATAATTTTTTACAATTTTGTCGATGTGCTGAGGGTAAGAAAATTTGAAGGCCTGTAATGTCTAAAGAATTCTCAAAATTGACAGACGTGTTGAACTAGTATGAAATTGTGTTTTCAGCAAACAAACAAAACAAAACAAAAAAACAACAACAAACAATTGAAACTAAAACTTGTCTTACCCGCTCCCGTGCGACCGACAATGCCGACCTTCTGTTTGGGAAGAATATCGAAACTTATGTTCTGCAGCACCAGATCCATGTCACTTCGGTATTTCATCATCACATTGGAGAATGTTATCCTTCCTTGGCTTGGCCAGTTTTCGTCTACTTTCGAACTCCCAGTTTCCCTCTCGATGTCGAGGATCTAAACAGATATTTCACAACATAAGACACGAAAGGACAATATCGGGATTGCATCTCAGTATGACGACTGTTAAGTTTTAAGCGAGAATAAGAGCCAGAGAACCCTGATATATCGAAAAGGATCAGGGATCCCAGTTCAATTAAGATACTTCAATTTCACATGCAGGGAAATCTGATCGACCGAATGCTGTGTTTTGCTTGTTGTACTTTTGGGTTGTACATTAGATGGCATTGGGTATGTTTACCGTAGAGGCTCTACCCATCAATAAAATCATCGGAGGATCATCATTTCATAAGAATTCAAACCACACGGAAAACATAAACGCAAAAATGTGAGGGGCAATTACTAGATTACTAAAAATGTGATAGAATAAAATCCTGGTGCATTCGACGATGTATGATTACCCTGTCACCATACGGAAACTTAATGGTAACTATCCTTTTGTAATTCTGAATTAATCCAATGTGTGCTTCTCTCTTACAAAAAAGCATTTTGGACACATAAAAGCCCTATTCATTGACCTACTGTGGCTACATGCACGTGTTTGTGCTTTGGATTGATCAGAACATTGGCGCTTCTCTCTGTTATACGGTTCCATGCTGCTAACTGCTCGATGTTGATCGGAATTGTCATTCTACGCCTTTTCATCTTACAAAATTGCATTATGTTTTAATAGGGAGTGATCAGGGTAGCGAGGGGGAAATCTAGTGTTGGGACATTATTTGCCGTCATATCGTCACCACGGGACTCCAAATAAGCAGTGTACGCCACCTTGTTGATGAGACAAAAAGACTAGATCGATCCTTTGATATACATCAAAAGAATTTCGCGGTCACATAACGGTAAAAATTGACAGTCGGGCGTCTCTGCTTTGTAATCTTCAAAGGATTTTTTTTTTTTTTTTTTTTACCTGAGACCAATCAAACAGCTAGCTTTGTGCCCTCAATTTTGAAAGTGAATGTAACCCCTGGATATCGAGGATGGACTTCAACGACTGCTTGATAAATCAGAAACTTTGACTCATCCAAAAATAGCTCTTTTCCAATGTCCAATTCTGAAGCGATTTACCGAATGTGCATTGCGCGTCACCGTGGATTAAGTTCTGGGCACACATCGCTACTCAGCTCTATATTAGAGTGCTTGGTTAAAAGCACAACACCAATATTTTGTCGATTTCATTTTACATTTCTTTTTGTGTATTAACAAATTACCTATTAAATTTTGGTTGTGATGTATCCCTATATTGAATATCGTCATAATGGACATTTAGTTCAACACCTATAGGATAGGAAAGATAACCAAAATTAAAGGCGAATAATGGTTTTTGAAATCATTTTAGCTTACTGAAGACTACATTCTTATCTACATTCTTTAAAAAAATATGGCTTCAAAGTAGAGCTTATTTCATTTTGCATCAAGAGGATAAGGGAATAAGTACATATAGTTTAGCGTGATTCACTTATTTGCGTAGGTCAATTTATGAACTTATCTATAAATATGCATATATGGCATGATATCCATGAATAGCATGTGAAATTAAATTAAATCAAGTTAAAAAAAACGAGACGGAGACCAAAGTAAAGTAAAATAACAGAGTTGTGCTGCATACTTCATACTCATGAATACGTTCAATACATGTACATCTGGATTCCAACTCATTCAACATCCAAGCAAAGAACTGGATAAGAGATGTCATCTGAAATCAGTAAATAAAGATATTAATATTGACCAAAATGGTAATATAGATACAAGTACTAGCCAAAAATATCGGAAGTATTTGAATGTAATACTGTAATTTTACGAGAATCCGGAAGGGAAATACAAATAACTGTAGATCATGGTGAGTGACAGAGATAATAATATTGATTGACAGAGTGAGTGAGTGAGAAACCTACATTGATGGACATGGTGAGTGAGGGAAAAACTTACATTGATGCACATGGTGAGTGAGTGAGAAACCTAAATTGATGGGCATGGTGAGTGAGTCAGAAACTGATATTGATTGACATGGTGAGTGAGTGAGAACCTACATTGATGGATATGGTGAGTAAGAGATAACCTACATTGATGAACATGGTGAGTGAGAGAGAACCTGCATTGATGGATATGGTGAGTAAGAGATAACCTACATTGATGGACATTGTGAGTGAGTGAGAAACTTACACTGAGGGACATGGTGAGTGAGAGAAAAACTTACATTGATGGACATGGTGAGTGAGAAATTTACATTGATGGAAATTGGTGAGTGAGGAGAAACTTACAATAATTGACATGGTGAGTGACAAAGAACTTACATTGATGGACATGGTGAGTGAGTGAGAAACTTACATTGAGGGACATAGTGAATGAATGAGAACCTTACATTGACGGACAGGGTGAGTGAGGGAGAAACTAACATTGATGGACATGGTGAGTGACAGTTAAACTTACATTGAGGGACATAGTGAATGAATGAGAACCTTACATTGACGGACAGGGTGAGTGAGGGAGAAACTTATATTGAGGGACAAGGTAAAGGAGAGAGAAACTTACATTGATGGACATAGTGAGTGAGGGAAAAACTTACATTGATGGACAAGGTGAGGGAAAGAGAAATTTACATTGTTGGACATGGTGAGTGAGAGAGAAACTTACATTGCTGGACATGGTGAGTGAGGGTGAAGCGTATATTGATGGACATGGTGAGTAACAGTTAAACATACATTTCGGGACAAGGCGAGTGACAGAGAACCATACATTAAGTGACATGGTGACTGAGGGAGAACCTTACATTGGTGGACATGAGGAGTGCGAGAGAAACATACATTGCTGGAAATGGTGAGTGAGTGAGAAACTTATATTGAGGGACATTGTGAGTGAGTGAGAAACTTACATTGACGGACAGGGTGAGTGAGGGAGAAACTTATATTGAGGGACAAGGTGAAGGAGAGAGAAACTTACATTGATGGACATGGTGAGTGAGGGAAAAACTTACATTGATGGACAAGGTGAGGGAAAGAGAAATTTACATTGTTGGACATGGTGAGTGAGAGAGAAACTTACATTGCTGGACATGGTGAGTGAGGGTGAAGCGTATATTGATGGACATGGTGAGTAACAGTTAAACATACATTTCGGGACAAGGCGAGTGACAGAGAACCGTACATTAAGTGACATGGTGACTGAGGGAGAAACTTACATTGGTGGACATGAGGAGTGCGAGAGAAACATACATTGCTGGAAATGGTGAGTGAGTGAGAAACTTATATTGAGGGACATGGGGAGGGAGTGAGAAACTTATATTGAGGGAAATGGTGAGTGAGTGAGAAACTAATATTGAGGGACATGGTGAGTGAGAGAGAAACATACATTGCTGGAAATGGTGAGTGAGTGAGAAACTAATATTGAGGGACATGGTGAGTGAGTGAGAAACTTATATTGAGGGACATAGTGGGTGAGAGAGAAACTTACACTGAGGGACATGGTGAGTGACAGTTAAACTTACATTGAGGGACATGGTGAGTGACAGTGAAACTTACACTGAGGGACATGGTGAGTGAGAGAGAAACTTACATTGAGGGACATGGTGAGTGAGAGAGCGGCCAAAGCAGGAGATATGGTTCCCTTAGTAAAGAGTACAATGATAGTTATAATTATTGTCAGTACAGATCCGCTGAAGTCCAATCTGAGGCCCATCCAATTGATGCAAGATTCAAAAAGAAAGAGTCCCATTGAAGTCTTGTCCGAGTATTCTTGGGATCTTAATTGAAGAAAAATCAAATTATTTATTAATATCATGTTTATCTTTTGTTGGTACTTTGGTATTTCATTATTGCATAAGAATATTATTCTATCAAACTCTGTATCATATTTCAATCTCATATAACGTATCATGATTATTATATACATATATCATATCAACTGTTGATAACCTGTTCTTTATAATTTGGAATGCAATTATTCACAACTGCGCAACGTCCTCTTTTGCGAGGAACATCGGGCACACATTATTTTTCACACTGAAAACTTTGATGTAACATTTGTTTCGATGATAAGTGGAAATTGATTTAAGTCTCACAAGGCTATTAGATGAGGTTGCCATAATCTTCAAGTGATAGAACGTTTTAAGCATATTTCTCGCCGGAACTTACCCATTCACGAAGTTGTTTTCTTGCGAGTAGGAAACAATGGTACTAAGTCCAGTACATGATGTGGTCACATGACTTAAAAGTGGGGACCTTACGACATTCTCTAGTCGTTTGATATTTCGGATTGACACGGCTGCCATGGTTTTAATAACATAACAGTAGAATCCAACGGGAACAACTGTGATGAGGAGGAAGGGGTAATTGTAGGATGCGCTGACAATAGATGCCATTATCAGGATCGTGACTTGGAGTAGATTATCAATCAGATTAGGGATGAACACATCAACTGCAATAGAAAACAAAAATGTCAATATTAGGTTTGATTCTTGTCCCTATTCCACTTCACTATGCTATGNGGGGGGGGGGGGGGGGGGGGCAGTGGCCAAATGGTAAAGGCATCTGCCATCTTGGTGGTCGAGTGGCGCAGTGGATAGCACATTAAGGTTGTAATGATAAAAACTGCTCACTAGATTTATAACATGTCAATCTCTTAAGCGACCCAACTGAATAGATAACTTATATCTCTTTAACTATGTGTAGAGAGGTGTACCGGCTTCACAAGAAGATGATTGTTGCTATAGGAAAGTATAAAAATCATAAATAAAACGTCCGCGTAACATATTTTACTGGTATATATCTGTAAAACCATGGACCTTTGACCATAAACACTACTTAAACTTCATATAAAATGTCCTTTCTTAACATTCAGTGTTTGTTTTATGAAATAGCCAGACTTGTTATAAACATTATTGTACTTTTTAGCTTCAATGTTTATAAAATGTCTAGCGCATTTGTATAATCACAAGAATGTTATTAAATGGCACATCATCTAAAGTTCATTTATCGATCAAGGTTACTTAGCCTTTGTTGTTTTTTTGTTTATAAATTGCTAAAAATGTTTTACCAGGGATTTTATTAAGATTTTAATGGTTTCACATGGCAACATCTATCTTTATTTGAGGTCGGAATTTCTCTTAACAGCTAGTAGAAGAGAAATAAAGCATGACCTAGGTATATAAATACTCTTTAAGTTATGGGTCATTTCTCAGCAGTCAATTGGATCACGAAAGAGATTGACATGTTATAAGTCCAGTAAGCTATCTTTATGAAGACATCAGCCTTAATGCCTTATTTTTGGCTACGATAACCTGGCTATATATATTTTGTATAGCCAATGTACAAGTTCAATATATAACAGGGGGCTTACATTTCAGGTGACTACAGCATCTTTTAGGGGGATTGTTGAACCTTAATAGGATGTAAAACACAAACAAACCAAACCACTAATAAATGGTCAAACAAAGTGATTTTATTGAAACGAATATAAAATAATCTGATGCCTTGTTGTGGTGATTACGATTCGGACTTCGTAACAAATGCTAACTTGCACATGATTAAGAGTTTCGGAGCAACTAAAATTATTGTTCATGATGAAACCAGCAAAACCATTGGTCGAACTCAAAATTAACAACACAAGGGTGAAATATGAACACAGGAAAGATTACCACGGATACTCTCGAAAAGTACAAGGAGAACACGACCAGGCGTTCATGAAAGGTAAGCGTCTTCTGCTTTTCCTACAGCACCCCCATGCAAATTTAAGTCGAATCCAATGAGATTATATTTCATTTTTCTGTTTTCGTCCTTTGTAAAAAACCTTAAAAGATATTATATGAAGGATAGGTGCTATAGTTCCATTAACAAGATTGAATGTAACATATTACGAATTTGTATATATATCTAGGGAAGATTTTATATATCTTGAATAACTTCATTTTAGTTATGAGCTATGGCCGTCCCTTTCGTACAGTTGTGGGACCGCACAATGCACCAAACATAGCGTGCGCACATCGTACATACATCGTGCATACACCGTCCGCATATCGTCCACACATGTGCGTTCGCCCCGTTGTGCGCCTCTCTCCGCACAAATGTGCGATTTGGTAGAGTTGGTTGATCAATATTATTGAATGTAAAAAATCTGTAGCCTTCGTATGGAATAAGCTATACTGCATATATAAATTGCTTATCAAATTAATTAGGACTATGTTACTGTCCATATGACCGTTATGAAAGCACAACTGGACGTTAACTATTTATTATTTGCATTCTGTTTGGTCAATAGCACCCCTGTACCTGGATTTTCACACCTTGGCGATTTACGTAAGTTCCCAGGGTGTAGAAATCTATGGTCAAGGTACAGATACAACGTGGCTATGTTTATCAGTATACGTGACCGTGTCAATACGTGTATGTGCTATTGTACATGTATCGATTCGGGTGGCTTAAAAAAGACCGAAAACACCCTTTATAAATTAAGAAAATATAGATAGAAAGATCAGCTGATATATATGTAGCTAGAGTATAGAAATATACTTCAAAATCAAGTTTGTATGTTCAAGCACGAGGTCTTATTTATTGTTAAGCCATTTCTCAATTTACACCAACCACGATTGTCGTCCGCACAAATATGCGCAAGCAATAATCGTCCAGATTTTAATCATTCGCCCATCGTGCATACATCGTGCATACATCGTGCATACATCGTGCACACTCCGTGCTCACATCGGGCGCACACCGTTCCAACAACTGTATCTGCTTCCAGTACCTGCGTGCAGGAATTAACCTATCAATTCAAATATCGCTTTAAACTGATCAATACACTTACCATCCTCTACATCTCTCGAGAATCTGATAAATACACTTACCATCCTCTATATCTCGCGAGAATCGATTAAGGAGTCGACCCGGTGGGTTTGCGTCAAAGAACTGCATAGGAGCACTCATCACTCTCACTACGGCATTGTTGTGTATGGTCACTGCAGCCTTTATCAACACCTGCGTTACATATCGAATGATAAATAATACAAATACAAATGGTTTCATTTTGTTTATAATCGTACATCGCATAAGTTTACCGTTTATGATTTAGAATAATTAAGTTGCTTTCGTAGTTTAAGCACGATGCAAGCCTATTTAGAAAGTATTTGTTAGATAATTTGCTTTATCATTATCACAGTTTTCTGCAAACATTCTTGTTTTTTTTTAATGTCAAAATCAATATTAACGAATTGTCGTATATTGAACTCAGGCCACTCGTGCATATCGAAACGGGAATTCAACTGCTCAAAAATTGAATGACATTTTGTTTCCAGTATTGAATGATTTCTGAATTGTTCGTTATTAATAAAATGCCTTTACATGTTCTGAATAAGCGATATCGTGCAATGTTGCGAAAAAAGAAATATTTGTATGTTGCAATAGACAGGTATTTGTCCTCCCTGAAACGGTATGTTATTTTGTGGATTTTTCATCTCATCCCAATAAATGCTACAGTTGTGTGACCGCACAATGAACCAAAAATAGCGTGCGCACACCGTGCATACATCGTTCACACACCGTCCGCACATCGTCCACACATGATGCGCACAACTGTGCGATTTAGCAATCGTTCGCCCTGTTGTGCGCTTCTCTCCGCACAACTGTGCGATCTGGTATCATTTATAGATTAAAATTACGGAACTACAAAAACGCGGAAGGTTTGTATGCGATAATGTACACTGTGTATATATCTGTAATTTCTCATCACAATAATCAAGATTATACAATTTCACAATGCGTGTTACACAGTTATACAGCGACCGTTAGGCTGTCAAGAATGGGTTTGGCTCCAAGGTAACAGAACAGGTAAATAACAATTTTATGAGTGTCCGGAGTTTAACCTGACCAGTGCCTGACACATAGAGCTGATATGCGATACCGTTTTACCGTAATGAATAGTGTTTGTTATTTGCATTCGTTTATTCACACCCCCGGCCATACCCGACGAGTTACATGTACGTAAGGCGAGGAGAAAACTACGGTCCTGGTACATGTACAAAGTGGTTATGTTTACCTGTATACGGGATTATGTTGTAATTTTACATGTGTCGTTTGTTTAAAACCACAGAAAACAGAATTTCTAAATATAAAAATGTATAGTCAGAAAGATAAGTTTATAGATGCTGCTAGAATATAGAAACATACGTAAACATCAAGTTTATATGTTTAAACACGAAACCGTATAAATTGTTAAGGCATTCCTCAATTTACACCAACCACGAATGTTATCGCACAACGTCCGTCCAACGTGCGCACAGATGTGCGCAAGCAATGATCGTCCAGCTTTTTATCGTTCGCCCATCGTGCACACACCGTTCACACACCGTGCACACATCGTGCGCACACCGCACATCGTGTAGCGTTGTGCGATCCCACAACTGTATTTTATCAGGCTTGTATGCTATTTATGATCATGGTTGGTCACCGATACACAAGTACGCCTTTTAATGAGCATATAGTTGCTACATAGCATAGTTGTTCAAAATATTATTTAACATAGGTTGTGTATTAAAAAGTACAATATACAAAGTTATCAAATTAAACGTATATTGCTAACACTTGTGCCTTCACCAGCCAACAGGACAAGACAAATTGTGACTTGAATTATACAGTTTTTCATATTCTTTAATTTTGATTACGAGAAGATATTCTAAAATCCATTTTTAAGAAGGAATTACTTACTGCGCCTGACGTTACTCCTTTTAGTACAGCTAGTCCAGCTATTGCTAGAGTTGTAAACGTATAAACAATCAAATACCAATCCGTTTCCTCTAGTTCCTCTTCCAACTCCGAGGAGGACGTCGTATTTGTTGCCTGTACTGTGGACATGGTGGTCCTCTCACTAATTGACCATATCATGTTTGTAGCGTTGGTGTCAGAAAGGAGTGTTATCTGATCTGTGGTAGTCTGCAAATACAGAGTGACTGGTACAAAAATAACTATCAATACAATCTGCAAACTAACCTTTCAATACCAAATTCTGTACATTTAAATGATATTGTTAAAAACAATAAATTAGAAGTATATATATCGTGTTAGTTCAGATTATTGTGACTTTTTTGGTGATGGTGATGGTGTTAGTTGAAGGGGCGGTGTTGGTAATAGTGACGTTGCTTGTGATGTTGAAGATTGTAGTAACTGTGTAGGAAGTGGTGATGATCGAGTTGGTTATAGGAACGTTGTAGTAAGTGATGGCATTGGTGGTGGTGGTGTTGGTTGTAGGGGTGGTGTAGGCAATAATGACGTTGGTGGTGATGGTGAAGGTTGCAGGGGTATAGTAGGTAGTGGTGACGTTGGTGGTAATGGTGAAGATTATAGTAGCGTTGACGGTAGTGGTTATGTTGGTAGTGATGGTGTTGGTTGTAGGGACATTGTAGTAAGTGATGACGTTGAGAGTGATGATGTTGGTGGTAGGGCCGGTGTTGGTAGTGATGGTGTTGGTTATAGGGACATTGTAATAGGTGGTGACGTAATTGGTGATGATGTTGGTGGTAGGGCCGGTGTTGGTAGTGATGGTGTTGGTTATAGGGACATTGTAATAGGTGGTGACGTAATTGGTGATGATGTTGGTGGTAGGGCCGGTGTTGGTAGTGATGGTGTTGGTTATAGGGACATTGTAATAGGTGGTGACGTAATTGGTGATGATGTTGGTGGTAGGGCCGGTGTTGGTAGTGATGGTGTTGGTTATAGGGACATTGTAATAGGTGGTGACGTAATTGGTGATGATGTTGGTGGTAGGGCCGGTGTTGGTAGTGATGGTGTTGGTTGTAGGGAATGTGTAGGATGAGGTGATGATGGTGATGATGGTGTTGGTTGTAGGGACATTGTAGTAAGTGGTGACGTTGAGAGTGATGATGTTGGTGGTAGGGCCGGTGTTGGTAGTGATGGTGTTGGTTGTAGGGAATGTGTAGGATGAGGTGATGATGGTGATGATGGTGTTGGTTGTAGGGACATTGTAGTAAGTGGTGACGTTGAGAGTGATGATGTTGGTGGTAGGGCCGGTGTTGGTAGTGATGGTGTTGGTTGTAGGGAATGTGTAGGATGAGGTGATGATGGTGATGATGGTGTTGGTTGTAGGGACATTGTAGTAAGTGGTGACGTTGAGAGTGATGATGTTGGTGGTAGGGCCGGTGTTGGTAGTGATGGTGTTGGTTGTAGGGAATGTGTAGGATATAGTGATGATGGTGAAGGGACGGTGTAGGTAGTAGTGGTGTTGGTGGTGATTATGTAGGTTGTAGGGGCGGTGTACGAGATTGAGATGTTGATGGTGATTGTGTTGGTTGTAGGGGCGGTGTAGGTAGTGATGGTATTGGTTGTAGGGACATTGTAGTAAGTGGTGATGTTGAAAGTGATGATGTTGGTGGTATGTCTGGTGTTGGTAGTGATGGTGTTGGTTGTAGGGAATGTGTAGGATGTAGTGATGGTGTTGTAGGTATAAGGGGCGGTGTACGAAGTGTTGGTGTTATTGGTGAGGGTGTTTATTGTAGGGACGATGTAGGTAGTGTTGGTGCCGTTGGTTGTGATAGTGTTGGTTGTAGGGCGATGTAGGAAATGGTGATATTGGTGGTGATGGTGTTGGTTGTAGGGAGGGTGTAGGTGATTGAGATGTTGATGGTGATTGTGTAGGTTTAAGGGGCGATGTAGGTAGTGGTAGTGTTGGTGTAGGTTTTAGGGGTGGTGTAGGTAATGGTGTCGTTGGTTGTGATGGTGTTGGTTGTAGGGACTAAGTAGGTAATGGTGATGTTGGTGGTGATGGTGTTGTTTGTAGGGAATGTGTAGGATGAAGTGATGATGATGATGGTGTGGCGTTGACGGTAGTGGTTATGATGGTGATGATGGTGTTGGTTGTAGGGACATTGTAGTAAGTGGTGACGTTGAGAGTGATGATGTTGGTGGTAGGGCCGGTGTTGGTAGTATTGGTGTTGGTTGTAGGGAATGTGTAGGATATAGTGATGATGGTGATGATGGTGAAGGGACGGTGTAGGTAGTAGTGGTGTTGGTGGTGATTATGTAGGTTGTAGGGGCGGTGTACGAGATTGAGATGTTGATGGTGATTGTGTTGGTTGTAGGGGCGGTGTAGGTAGTGATGGTGTTGGTTGTAGGGACATTGTAGTAAGCGGTGATGTTGATGGTGATGCTGTTGGTAGTATGTCTGGTGTTGGTAGGTCTGGTGTTGGTTGTAGGGAATGTGTAGGATGTAGTGATGGTGTTGTAGGTATAAGGGGCGGTGTACGAAGTGTTGGTGTTATTGGTGAGGGTGTTTATTGTAGGGACGATGCAGGTAGTGTTGGTGCCGTTGGTTGTGATGGTGTTGGTTGTAGGACGATGTAGGAAATGGTGGCATTGGTGGTGATGGTGTTGGTTGTAGGGAGGGTGTAGGTGATTAAGATGTTGATGGTGATTGTGTAGGTTTAAGGGGCGATGTAGGTAGTGGTAGTGTTGGTGTAGGTTTTAGGGGTGGTGTAGGTAATGGTGTCGTTGGTTGTGATGGTGTTGGTTGTAGGGACTAAGTAGGTAATGGTGATGTTGGTGGTGATGGTGTAGTTTGTGGGGAATGTGTAGGATGAAGTGATGATGATGATGGTGTGGCGTTGACGGTAGTGGTTATGATGGTGATGATGGTGTTGGTTGTAGGGACATTGTAGTAAGTGGTGACGTTGAGAGTGATGATGTTGGTGGTAGGGCCGGTGTTGGTAGTATTGGTGTTGGTTGTAGGGAATGTGTAGGATATAGTGATGATGGTGATGATGGTGAAGGGACGGTGTAGGTAGTAGTGGTGTTGGTGGTGATTATGTAGGTTGTAGGGGCGGTGTACGAGATTGAGATGTTGATGGTGATTGTGTTGGTTGTAGGGGCGGTGTAGGTAGTGATGGTGTTGGTTGTAGGGACATTGTAGTAAGCGGTGATGTTGATGGTGATGCTGTTGGTAGTATGTCTGGTGTTGGTAGGTCTGGTGTTGGTTGTAGGGAATGTGTAGGATGTAGTGATGGTGTTGTAGGTATAAGGGGCGGTGTACGAAGTGTTGGTGTTATTGGTGAGGGTGTTTATTGTAGGGACGATGCAGGTAGTGTTGGTGCCGTTGGTTGTGATGGTGTTGGTTGTAGGACGATGTAGGAAATGGTGGCATTGGTGGTGATGGTGTTGGTTGTAGGGAGGGTGTAGGTGATTAAGATGTTGATGGTGATTGTGTAGGTTTAAGGGGCGATGTAGGTAGTGGTAGTGTTGGTGTAGGTTTTAGGGGTGGTGTAGGTAATGGTGTCGTTGGTTGTGATGGTGTTGGTTGTAGGGACTAAGTAGGTAATGGTGATGTTGGTGGTGATGGTGTAGTTTGTGGGGAATGTGTAGGATGAAGTGATGATGATGATGGTGTGGCGTTGACGGTAGTGGTTATGATGGTGATGATGGTGTTGGTTGTAGGGACATTGTAGTAAGTGGTGACGTTGAGAGTGATGATGTTGGTGGTAGGGCCGGTGTTGGTAGTGATGGTGTTGGTTGTAGGGAATGTGTAGGATATAGTGATGATGGTGAAGGGACGGTGTAGGTAGTAGTGGTGTTGGTGGTGATTATGTAGGTTGTAGGGGCGGTGTACGAGATTGAGATGTTGATGGTGATTGTGTTGGTTGTAGGGGCGGTGTAGGTAGTGATGGTATTGGTTGTAGGGACATTGTAGTAAGTGGTGATGTTGAAAGTGATGATGTTGGTGGTATGTCTGGTGTTGGTAGTGATGGTGTTGGTTGTAGGGAATGTGTAGGATGTAGTGATGGTGTTGTAGGTATAAGGGGCGGTGTACGAAGTGTTGGTGTTATTGGTGAGGGTGTTTATTGTAGGGACGATGTAGGTAGTGTTGGTGCCGTTGGTTGTGATAGTGTTGGTTGTAGGGCGATGTAGGAAATGGTGATATTGGTGGTGATGGTGTTGGTTGTAGGGAGGGTGTAGGTGATTGAGATGTTGATGGTGATTGTGTAGGTTTAAGGGGCGATGTAGGTAGTGGTAGTGTTGGTGTAGGTTTTAGGGGTGGTGTAGGTAATGGTGTCGTTGGTTGTGATGGTGTTGGTTGTAGGGACTAAGTAGGTAATGGTGATGTTGGTGGTGATGGTGTTGTTTGTAGGGAATGTGTAGGATGAAGTGATGATGATGATGGTGTGGCGTTGACGGTAGTGGTTATGATGGTGATGATGGTGTTGGTTGTAGGGACATTGTAGTAAGTGGTGACGTTGAGAGTGATGATGTTGGTGGTAGGGCCGGTGTTGGTAGTATTGGTGTTGGTTGTAGGGAATGTGTAGGATATAGTGATGATGGTGATGATGGTGAAGGGACGGTGTAGGTAGTAGTGGTGTTGGTGGTGATTATGTAGGTTGTAGGGGCGGTGTACGAGATTGAGATGTTGATGGTGATTGTGTTGGTTGTAGGGGCGGTGTAGGTAGTGATGGTGTTGGTTGTAGGGACATTGTAGTAAGCGGTGATGTTGATGGTGATGCTGTTGGTAGTATGTCTGGTGTTGGTAGGTCTGGTGTTGGTTGTAGGGAATGTGTAGGATGTAGTGATGGTGTTGTAGGTATAAGGGGCGGTGTACGAAGTGTTGGTGTTATTGGTGAGGGTGTTTATTGTAGGGACGATGCAGGTAGTGTTGGTGCCGTTGGTTGTGATGGTGTTGGTTGTAGGACGATGTAGGAAATGGTGGCATTGGTGGTGATGGTGTTGGTTGTAGGGAGGGTGTAGGTGATTGAGATGTTGATGGTGATTGTGTAGGTTTAAGGGGCGATGTAGGTAGTGGTAGTGTTGGTGTAGGTTTTAGGGGTGGTGTAGGTAATGGTGTCGTTGGTTGTGATGGTGTTGGTTGTAGGGACTAAGTAGGTAATGGTGATGTTGGTGGTGATGGTGTAGGTTGTGGGGACGGTGTAGGTAATGGTGATGTTGTAGGTGTTGGTGTTGTTTGTAGGGAATGTGTAGGATGAAGTGATGATGATGATGATGGTGTGGCGTTGACGGTAGTTGTTATGTTGGTAGTGATGGTGTTGGTTGTAGGGAATGTGTAGGATGAGGTGATGATGGTGATGATGGTGTTGGTTGTAGGGATATTGTAGTAAGTGATGACGTTGAGAGTGATGATGTTGGTGGTAGAGCCGGTGTTGGTAGTGATGGTGTTGGTTGTAGGAAATGTGTAGGATGAGGTGATGATGGTGATGATGGTGAAGGGACGGTGTAGGTAGTAGTGGTGCTGGTGGTGATTGTGTTGGTGGTAGGGCCGGTGTTGGTAGTGATGGTGTTGGTTGTAGGGACATTGTAGTAAGCGGTGATGTTGATGGTGATGCTGTTGGTAGTATGTCTGGTGTTGGTAGGTCTGGTGTTGGTTGTAGGGAATGTGTAGGATGCAGTGATGGTGTTGTAGGTATAAGGGGCGGTGTACGAAGTGTTGGTGTTATTGGTGAGGGTGTTTATTGTAGGGACGATGCAGGTAGTGTTGGTGCCGATGGTTGTGATGGTGTTGGTTGTAGGACGATGTAGGAATGGTGGCATTGGTGGTGATGGTGTTGGTTGTAGGGAGGGTGTAGGTGATTAAGATGGTGATGGTGATTGTGTAGGTTTAAGGGGCGATGTAGGTAGTGGTAGTGTTGGTGTGATGGTGTAGGTTTTAGGGGTGGTGTAGGTAATGATGTCGTTGGTTGTGATGGTGTTTGTTGTAGGGACTAAGTAGGTAATGGTGATGTTAGTGGTGATGGTGTAGGTTGTGGGGAATGTCTAGGATGAAGTGATGATGATGATGATGATGATGATGATGATGAAGGTGTAGGTTTAAGGGGCGGTGTACGTAGTGTTGGTGTTGTTGGTGAGGGTGTTGATTGCAGGGACGATGTAGGTAGTGGTGACGTTGGTTGTGATGGTGTTGGTTGTGGGGGCGGTGTAGGTAATGGTAACGTTGGTGGTGATTGTTTTATTTGAAGGGGTGTGTAGATAAATGGTGGTTTTGATATCGATGGTGTAGGCTGTAGGGATGGTGTGGGTAGTGGTGACGTTGGTGTTGGTTTTGTTGTTAGAAGGAACGGTGTAGGTAATGGTGACGTTGGTGGTGATGGTGTAGGTTGTAGGGATGGTGTAAGTAATGGTGGTTGTGATGGTGATGGTGTATGTTGAAGGTATGGTGAGGATAGTGGTGACGTTGTTGGTGATGGTGTAGGTTGTAGGGATGTTTTAGGTTATGGTGAAATTGGTGGTGATGGTGTAGGTTGTAGGGGTGGTGTAGTTGATTGAGATGTTGATGGTGATTGTGTAGGTTTAAGGGGCAATGTAGGTAGTGGTGGTGTTGGTGTGATGGTGTAGGTTTTAGGGGTGGTGTATGTAATGATGTCGTTGGCTGTGATGGTGTTGGTTGTAGTGACTATGTAGGTAATGGTGACGTTGGTGGTGATGTTGTAGGTTGTAGGGATGGTGTAGGTAATGGTGGTTTTGATGGTGATGATGTATGTTGTAGGTATGGTGAGGGTAGTGGTAACGTTGGAGGTGATGGTGTAGGTTGTAGGGATGTTGTAGGTAATAGTGACATTAGTGGTGATGGTGAAGGTTGTAGGGTTGGAGTAGGTAATGATGCCGTTGATTGTGATGGTGTTGGTTGTAGGGACTATGTAGGTAGTGGCGACGTTGGTGGTGCTGGTGTAGGTTGTAGGGATGCTGTAGGTAATGGCAACGTTGGTTGTGATTGTTTTATTTGTAGAGGTGTGTAGATAAATGGTGGTTTTGATGGTGATGGTGTATGTTGTAGGGATGGTGAGGGTAGTGGTGACGTTGGTGTTGTTGTTGATGTTTGTAGGGACGGTGTAGGTAGTGGTGGTGTTGGTTGTGATGGTGTATGTTGTAGGGATGGTGGAGGTAATGGTGACGTTGGTAGTGATGGTGTAGATTGAAGAAACGGTGTAGGTAGTGTTGGTGGTGATGGTGTATGTTGTAGGGACGGTATAGGTAATGGTGACGTTGATGGTGATGGTGCTGAAAGTGTTTATTGTAGGGACAGTGAAGGTAATGGCGACGTTGGTCGTGATGGTGTAGGTTGTGGGGAAGGTGTGGGTAGTGGTGACGTTGGAGGTGATTTTGTAGTTTGTACGGATGGTGTAGGTAAATGGTGTTATTGCAATGGCAACGATTGTTGAGGCTGCAGCAGTAGTATACTAATGCATGTCGTTTTAGTATAAATTCAGGGGACAGTTCTACAGTAGAATATATTCAAACATTGAAAGCGAGGAATCTAAAAGACCGGACATGAATATTGATATAATAACCATATTGATCGATTAAATGTAGCTTCTATGTCTTCATCTATTGATGAGATTCAATTTTAACCTACCCTCTGCTGAATCCAAAGTCCAAGCCACCATTCACTGAATGAAACCGAAGAAATGGCACACACATACAGCAGGACCACAATAGCTATCACTACCTTGCCTCCGGCTGCACGAACATAGCTCATGTATGCACCTACACTTATTCCGCCAGATTGTGATGTCTCTCTGTCGGTCAGAATACCTGGAAAGGACATAATATTCAAAAATTGATAACCATATTCATTATAAAATAAGCATTGCTTAGATTGGTGGCTTTGTGGGAAAGGTGACCAGAAACAACAGTAGAATACTAATGTCATCAAAACCATTCTTTAACTCCAAATCGAAAAAACTACTTCAAAGGAAAGATTGACATGGAGACCTTTGAGAAGTACAATGAGAAGAAGACTAGATGTTCAGGATGGGTATATGTCTTCTGCTTTATCGATGACACCCGCCATGTAAATCTAAGTAGAATCCAAGTAACAGCAGGTCCTCACATCTAGAACTCAGGTCGTTACAACAAAATCACAAGGCACTCTCATGAGCACAATAAAAGCACATCGACTCTTACATCTTGTAAAGAAATAGCATTTCCCTGCGACATCCTGATGCCGACCATATTACGTGTTCAAAGTCTTCATCAGGCTGCATCTTTGCAAATCCTGTGTTATACGTCAGCAGTCGACTTCTATTAAGAAAGTAATGATTTTCGGAGCAAGCTCTTCAGTACCGAATTTTCTGTGACATGTTAACACTATAGGTAGGGGAAGCAGGGATATTACCATCAAAAAAGGAAAAGTTCACGGTTGGAAAATTAAAATCGTCCCGCTTACTTCAGCTTGCTGTTAGGCTGTCCCTGTGGTTCATACTTTAAATAGCTTGCAATACATACACGAAGTTCAGAAATTTTCTTGTTATGTTTATTGCGACTAATGACTTACACACTTCTTAACATAATACTATCACATCAAAACTGAGGAACCATGAGACTGAGAAACAGTCTTGAAGACTAATGGAAAGATATCACGAACCTCACCATATATATCATAGGATTGTTTGTCAATCGATAGACATTGGTCACCAATGATGGAAACTAAGGTATATATATATATAGAATTATTTTTATCATGGCAGCAACATAGATCAAGCCTTGAAAATTACATTGAATTTCGTTTCTGTGGATAAAAAGTCTACGAACAGAGTTCAGGACCAATAGGTACATAGTGTAATTTATATATCGTGTTATCAACCCCGTTTAACATAACACTGATGACAAATAGCCGAATGGAATATTGAATTGAAATAGTTTACGATAAGGTTTTTCTCTATCATAAAGTCTGTCGATCTTGGAATCAGAAACTATAAAATCTAACTTTACCATTGCTGGAAACGGCAGTGCATCGATTAAAGAAGGCAAAAAGAGAACGGAAAATATTGATAGTTATTCCTAAGGTAAGATTGGTTATTACACTTGAAGAAGGAAGGAAGGGAGGAAAGAAGGAATGATAAGACAGTACAAAATTCACAAAAACCTTTTTTATAGTTGTGGTCATAGTCAACCGTTCCTGAAGTATCATTCTGCTGTTGAGTTTTGGTTATATCAATAGATTCCTCCTGATCTTTATCATTGTCGGCGATCTTTGTAACGGCTGTAATGTAAGGATCTAAGTATTAACATTCTACATATCATATATTAAGCCATCTATTTCTAAACAGGCAGTGACGTTTACATTACAGCTAGTTTATAGTATACAATTGTCATTCATTCTTAAAACATAAAGTTTGTATAACAAATATGTGATTTACATAATTCATAATTCGTAGGCGCTCTATCATTTCATAGAAGAGATATCTTAAGCCCCCCCCCTTTTAAAACTAAATTTCTTAAGGAAATATATGTATAATATCACATATTTAACAAAATACACAGTTAAACATTACTTTATCAAATTTCTTCAGTTTGGAAGTATCTTGTTTAAAAGGTGGGCTTTCACCAATTGTTTCGAGGCATCTCTCTATTCATATGTTCGGAGAGAGGTTTGAGGCTGATTGGTGAAAACATCGATTTCAGTAGGTAACGGCAAGTTTGTTTCGGAACTGTTAATAAAGTAACAGCATGAGTGTTCTTGTTGTAACAAATCCCAGCAAAACTTATTTAAGATACAAGTGACGAAACTGTATGTTCATTCACTTGAGGCCACCTAATTTAACTTCGAGTCATCACAGCCACTGCCATTCCATAATAGGTTTATATGCAATTGCGTTAAGAAAGCTGAAAACCGTTTGTAAGTTTTGGTAAGAGGGCGTATCTATAGAGAAAGTTATGGCATTAAGAGCAAGACACTATTGCAGAGAATCAGTTACAAATTATACACCCTAGAAGCAAGAGGCCGTTAGGCTTTCACTGGGGAATTCACGTAAACGATTTAAAACAAGAAAACATTACCTTCAGCACGTGTCTCGTCTAGGTTATAGTTGAATTGTTCCATCAACTTTTTGTAATGTCCCTCCTTGGCCAACAACCATTCGTGTGATCCATGTTCGGATATTTCACCATCATCCATCACGTAAATTTCGTCACAATGTTTTAAATACTGAACAATATGATTATGAATAATTATAACCTGGCATTCTTCTATGTGAGATTTTAACAACCTTAAGTTGCGGCAAATATGTAAATAATGTTATTATACTTTTGAAATATTACCATGATCGAGTTTTTAACAATATGTTTTGGAACGATATTTTGTTGATTACTAACGTTTGTATTTGTCGTGTCCCATTGTGCTAAGTTAGCCAAACAAATATCCTGGTAATAGTTTTGAAGATCTGCGTGTCCAAACGTCGTTTTATTTGTTCATCACATTTTTATTTTGTAAATAAGTCTTGCGAAATACATTTTCCAGGTTATTTTTGTTGCGATGTTAGAAAAACCGCCACATTTATTTATATTTTCTTCAGATGGCGGGAAATGAAAGAAGACTGGGAAAATTGATTTGTCTCCTTAAAAAGCTAAAAAGTGTTTCGTGGGAAAAGTGACATGAACTAGAAGCAAATTGTTCAATAATATGGACAGTATAAACAGTATTTACTATACATTGTTATTTTGTCATTTGTCAAAAAATGAAAACAAATCTTATGTTTTGCAATATCATATTATATATGACCATAACTTTTACCTGCAATTGGTGAGTTACTAAAACAACAGTTTTATCCCTTAAAACTTTATCAATGCAGTTGTGGAACAGGTGCTGCCCAACATGGACGTCAACAGCAGACAGCGGGTCGTCAAGGAGATATATGTCGCGTTTACTGTAGACGGCACGTGCTAGGCTCACGCGCTGTTTCTGACCACCACTAAGATTAAGTCCTTTATCACCAATCTGAAACAAGTGAGTTTGCTAGGACTATTGATATTTTCAGTGCTTACCATGATACCATGATTAAATTAAAGAAGACATATCTTTGATCTCTGATTATCAATATAGATTGATTGATTAGATATAAGACATCAGGACGTATATAACATATGTTACAGATATATGATGTCCTCCTTCTTGGTTTGTTGTCTCCCCTATTTCTGTCGGGTTTCTTTATATCCAGTTCTCGTTCTGATAAAAACCCTTGTGTGTTGCTCCCGTTGGAAGGTTTATGTTTATTACTTTTACCATCTCCTTATGCTTGTTTGTTGAGTTAAGATTTCATTTACATTTTTTTAAAACTAAACTGTTTCTATAAAGCAAGTGCAAAAGCAAGTAGTAAGATAATATTATTGATGCGTATAGTTAAAAGCTGAAAGAAAACGCTACACGAAGTGTTCCAGGTCCTTCAGATTTCAGGAAACCAACACAACCCTAAAAACTCTTTTCTTGAAATTTATTTCACGTCTTTTTCTTTCATATTCTTGATTTCAATAACACTCAAATGGCTTATTGTTTGAAAGTTTCTTGGATTTCTTTCAAAAGCATTACTTGCTTTGCTACAACCAAGCCCGGTGGTGCTGGGTAGTTTGGTAAGTTCTAACTCTGCTTTGATGCTACTTGCGAAGGACTTTGAATGGTTTTATTTTATAAAGATATTGTTTACCTCCGGGTAAAACCGGTGAAACAATAATAAGAAAGTGTTACCTCAGTCATGTCACCATTGGCCAGTATGCGGAGATCTGGATCCAAGCTACATGCGGTTAACACCTTTCTGTACCTGTGTGGATATTAATTAACTAATCAATTACGTTAAGATTAAATAAATAAAGATCATTTATATTTTATTTGTAGCGAACCAGGGTTTTACTCTCGATGATTTGTTACGTGCAGACTGACTGATGCTGTTACAGATAATTCATACCTAAACGTGAACGATTTAGCAAAAAAAACCAACCACACATTGAAATTGTTTATCTTAAAAAAAACCCAGTGGAAACATTTTTTATACGTATTTGCTATGGATCACATGTGTGTTAATCCAAGAAACGAAATGAGGTATGGGTGATATCGTTGAATAATCGCCATGTTCATGTAAAAAGTCAAATTTATCAATTAAATGTCAGAGATGCAGACGAACAGAGTTTCATTTGTTCCAATAAGATAGCATTGGGTCCCCCAACACAGATTTATTTACAGTTTATATATATTAACATTAAGGCATTAGTTAGCATTATTATTTCTGATGTCCTACCAATCTGGATTATAGGGATTTCCAAAAAGGACATTTTCTCTCAACGTCCCGTTAAATATCCAGGCCTGCTGTGCTGCGTATGCTACGGAACCGTCAACAGCCAGACGTCCAGTTAGCAGTGGCATCTGACGTAAAACAAGAGGTATTGTAAAGAGTCTAGTTCATATTAGGAACTGCTGAAATATCGAATTAAAAAGACTCATGGAAATGTCTGTTGAAATCGTGATGTAATATTACATTTCTGATCACTAAGTTTCAACCGCGATACATTGCCCATTTCATTTTGTGCATGCAGTTCTAAAGATAAAGGATGCATTGATTTAAAAATAAATCAAACAAAAATTCTAATATTTATTTGACTTGGACTTAAATATAAATGTAAAATTGTTCTGATAACATGTAACATCGGTTATGATGATTTTCTAGATACGTAACAATGCAATAATTACAATCTTATCCACCGAACTAATAACACTATAATGACCTACCCTTCCGATCAGTGCTTGTACCAAGGACGATTTGCCACAGCCGACAGCTCCACATATTCCAATATGCGTACCCTATACACAGAATAGTGAAACTTAATGTTAGTTGCTTTGTACATTACATCTGTGATATATTCAAGGGTTATTTCTCTTTTACAACGTCAGGAGTGTTGTTTATAACTCAGAGACGATCTGAGTGTCACGATGTATTGTATGTTGTATGAATTATTGTAGATGTGTCATCAATATATTTACCATCGCAGCGCTTCGTTGAATTTGCCTTTGTCCAGTTGGCATACATATTGCATATTAATGCCACCTGAAAGCAGTTCAATGCTTAAATAAAGTGCATTTTGCACCTTTTAGACGATACTGGAAAGCATATAGTTTCGTTGAGGTTAAATTTCATTGTTTTTGTTTTGGGACAAATTCGTTGGGATTATATTTCGTGGAATCAATATTTTCAAACCCAGTATTTTTTTCTGTTTGACACATGGTCTATAAGACAATATGTCCGAGTAACCGTACATCGCCCACTCCAGGTTAAATTTTCACACCTCGGTTACCCCAGTCAGTGGAAACCAATAGATCGCCTATCGCTCGATGGTCATATAACTTAGTCTAAACAAACATATGTGGTAGTTAATAGCTATATACAATGGAAATAATTAGGCCTGCCGACATTTTACAACACAAATTCTGATAAGAAAACGAGCATGCATTTGATAAATATTCACAGTTACCTTGTCACATCGTGTGAGAAAATCATGCCGATTTCAATGTAAATATTACCCCAGAAGGAAGACGTGTGTTTAAATCATTTAAGCTATAGTTTGTCTATAGCATCAGAAGTTTATTTCCCCGTGTCTCCGTTTAAAAAGTTTCAAAACGTTGGGACATGCCGTCCTGACAGCATGGTGCCGGAAATCGATCCAAAGTTAACGTTATTGTCGTAAACAACAGACGACAACTGCTTTATTTACATTATACACCCTTTTCGTTGAATAGAATATTTGATTATTTTTAAAAAGGGAAAATTTAGTGTGTTTTTTGTTTTTGTTTCTATACAAGTTGATTTTACGCATGGCTTGCGAGGTACAGGTCATACCGGGCGAGATAAACTCACTCGATGGGTATCGGTCAAATCCGTCAACGTCGTCATGATCTATAGTTCACATACAAAGAGCGATGTAACTGTGTTAGAAATATAACTCTTTATTGACACGCTATTGTTTTCAGTGTTTAACTTTGTGCTTGTGACGATAATTACACCGTTTATCATGACTTGTGTCTAAATGTAAATACAGCATGGTTTGTAATTAAAGTAATAGTTAATTTTATATTTTCGTTTAGTTTATATTTCGTGTGCTTAAAATTTCGTTGGGATCATATTTCGTGGTTTTGTTAAAACCACGAAATTAACGAAATTAAATCCCCAACGAAATATTATGCTTTTACTGTATACATGTACAATAGACACCAATATGAAGTAGTCTATGGTTGAAATTGAAAGGATAATCAAATTACTTGATGACAAAATCTTCGTGTTTGTAATAAATTTCCGCAGGCTATTGCCATGTCTATACGGAACTGCGACACCGTTTTTGCCGATTTTTTCATATACTACTATATTAAAAGAATTTCTTATGACAAGAAATATACAGTTTGCTACAAAATAGTGTAATTTAGATGGCTTTGATTTAAAATAAAGTTAAGAGGTGCTACATCATCTTTTGTATACTTCGTAATTCCTTTATATATAGCATAATAATGACAATAACTAGTGCTGTTGAAAGGTTGAATAAATCTATGATAGTTTTAGACATTATTTTCTCATATCTTACCCTACTTACCCGAATGACTGTGAGATTGATGTTCCGCAGTAGTAGCGATGATGACTCGCGGTTTGATTCTAAAAAAGAAATAATATTGAAAGAATTGAAGATATTGAATGAGCAAACATCTTATGTTTATTGCGCACAATCGTCCTTAATTAATACATTTTAATTAAGTATGACAAGGAAAGTGTCTACACTAAAAAAATGAGCGAAACAAAAGCGACTGAACTTTAAAGACACTAAAAACAATAACAACAACAAGATATATACGAGATAAGGAAGCACCCATTAAATATTTAGTGTGTTGATATAGAAAGACATACAAAGTAAACACTTTACTTCGACATATTTCCATTTCGCCAATTTACACAGAGAATGAAAATCAGATCTGAAATGTTCCAAAACATAAAAATTTGTTGAATATTTGCTTTGTAAATCAAGTTTTTATTACAAACAAAAAAACCAAAAAATCAAAGAAAAAACATTTGATTAAAAAAACATAAGAGCATATTATTGATATATCAAGTTTTCCAATATATCTTTTTGTTTTGTATTCGTTCAAATCTCTTGATAGCTTTTGAATTTGTGAATACGTAGACTCCATGATTTAATAATGTAGTCCAAAAATTACGAGCGACTTCCCTAGTGTTATGTTGATTGGTACCGACATGCTATTGTTGATATAGCCGGAAGCGTCAACATGGTAGCCACAAAAGGTACAGGAGACGATTACCGTTATTGAGCTTCTGTTTTTGTGTCCGTTTTTCATTGGGTTTGTTTTTTTGGGGGTTCCTGATATCTTTTATTTTGACCCTTCAGTTCTAGTTTTATTACCGTATCAGTTTTTAGCTTCATATTGCCACTGCCGGATGACTCTGATCTATTTTTATTTTTCAATTTTACTTTTTAATATTAGTCATTTATGAAAATCGTGTACTGGGATAAGTTTGTATCAGCATATATTCTCATACCTTCGGATTCCTCAGACGTAATATTGTCGTCTGGATTGTTGTTGTTATCGCCATCCCACTTAAACACCGTATCATGGAGCTCAATAGCATTATCAGAATTGACGACATCTCGTCCTGGTGGCTTGAATTCTTCTTCCAACATGAAACGCTGCGATGAAGAAATAAATATATTGTACATGTATCAAGGGCTTTCCTGATATACAAAACCCAACTTTAAACTGATACAAAGCTATCACTACCCATTGGGTATAATCATTTGACTAAACGTTTACGTTGTTGGGGAAACAACATGCACTTATTCTGCAACAAAGGTGGGTTTTAGAATATTTTCTTTTAATTTTTCGTCAGTTTGAAAAACAAAACAATTCTGTTAGTTTTATCATATGCGCTCCTTATTTTTCAAGACTTTTTTTTACCTTGAACCAGTTTCTAGGTGAACTTGAAAAAAATGCGTTTATCGCAAACAATTTACTTACATGTTCTATATAATATGGGTATTAAGGGAACCCTCTAATTTACAATAGCAAATGTTTTCACCACATCAACAGAAAAATACAACACATATAACATTGAAAACCTTATCACTATCATTGAATGTTTACAGGATTCTTGTTGTATGATAATGTAATCATAGGCAATGCATATCAACGTGCACTCCGTCAATATAATGTGTGGGCTAAGGGCGATAATTACACTATGGTTCTGCAATCAGGCGTTTTCAGCATCCTACTCTCACACTATCAAGTTCTATTAAGGAATGATTTTTTTATTTTTTCAACATTTATGAGGTCATAACAACAATGGGTTTATGGACATATTGAATGAATCGCGTGAATCATTCCTTATATTTACATTGACGAATCCTTTCAGTGGATCGATATAACAATGAATAAAACAAATAAACAGGGGTTGTTCCTGCTTATACACGGGTGCAACGCAGTGGCGAGAACAGCGTTTTTTCGCGAGGAAATGTGACACTATCGTGAGAGATCTTAGCAACCGTCAACAACAATAACACAACAAAATGTAGTTCCATATTCAATGTTTATTTGTAGCACAGGACACGTGAATACGTGGATATTTCACAAAGCACAGTTCAATAATTCGTGTTTTTTTAGACAAGCACACATTAGCAATACTGATATATAGACAAACACCAGGGCGGAGTGACGGCGGACGGCTTTACAGGGATACGGTCAACACGACATGACAGCGAAGGGCCGATTCAGTCTAATTTGGCTTGGAACCGAAATTGAAACTACACCCATGGAATACGGAATGTGAGAGAAACCCTGGGGTTACTGAAGTTGAACTTGCTTGTTGGAGAAGGTGATTTGGTACAAGTGACTGATTTGGTACAACTGACAGAGAATTTGGGTGTGAATTCAAACTACACGTGGACTGGGAGTGTGACACAGGGGCCGGCACAGTGTGACCCGTTTCCCCTTGTGTGACGGCTGACAGTGCGTTTGAAAGCGAGTGTTTTTGTGCAGCCGAGAATGATCTGTTATATGAACGAATTGGCGATTCGCTACGGTGTCCTGTCATGAACAGAATGTGTCTTGCCTCGAAATTACAATCATTCATTTGTTGAATTGCAGTGGCACGGAGACAGTGGTTTGTGTAACGGCGGTCTATACCGGCAGCGATGCAAATTTCCGACAAGAATCCTTGAAATGTCCGTGCGGCCAGCGGTTTTGAAGTAAACCATAACGGAGAACATTCATTTGCCTTATTATCGTAATGATTGAACAGGCTTTCAGCGCTGGGATCCGTCTTTACAATGAGTATCCTAAGGAGACTGACCGGACACGTACTTGAAACGTGGGAGCCTCGCAACCCGTCAATCCGCCCTGATAGTTTTTTTGCTGTGTTTCATGTGTAAGCTGTACAAACTCGCCATTCTCGTCATTAAGTAAAGAGAACGAATCAAGTTTCAACTGTTGGTGGAACTCTGTGCCACGACTTACAAAGTGTATGGACAAAGCGTACCACACAGCTTGACGGAGAATTACCGGATTTATCTTAGCACTTTCAAGGTAGGTTGCAATTTTTTTTAAATCAACTGCCTCGACAACTTTCTTATGTTGTGTGTTATGTTGTGTGGGTCTAGATGTCCTAGACTTCATTTGCTTTTTCATGAACCCATTTAGAGTTTTGTTTGCTACCTTAAACTCTTTATCTCGTACAATATCAATATTGCGGCCGATATCCTGAATGTGCCTATTTATAGCCCCCCTTATATTTTTCAAAGTGTTCTTGTGATATTCCTCAGCCTGTCGTGCTGGCATTTGCTTAGCTCTCTTCTCCACATTTTTGGGTTTTGCTTCACAGTAGAATGCACTCAATCTGTTTGCCAATTCCTCTGTGGGTATACTGTTGAATGGGCCATGCTCACCAGACGTTTCCATGCTCCACTCTACAAAAAAAGAATGTCTTCTGTGTAATGATGAAGTGCTTTGGATTGCTTGTGTATTCAAAATCAACAACCGAATTTACTTCGTCAGCATTAATACCGGTTATTATGCCGTTATACGGAAAGATAACTTTCAACAACATCAAGCGCATCAGCGGAGACAGTACGGTAACTTCCTTTAGTTTAAACATGGGGGGGGGGGGGGGATGAAGTGAATTATTACCTTGGAATAAAGATAATCCCCATTGTGTATTTCTCCTTGTTGCTAAAGACTGGTTGGCATCTTCAGAGGATTTCCGCTCCTCCTCTGTAACCTTTTTAAATCGGGAAGGTACTAATCTGTTGGCAGGTGATCGATGACGGGGGTCACTCCGGACCGGCTGCCCGGGGGATGGGATACCGGGGTCAGCACTCGCGGCAAGTTCTGCCTCAATGTCTTGTGCCGATTTCATTTCAATGATTGATGAAAAATCCAGATTAGAAATAAATCTCTCTACTTCCTCGTCTGAGATATCTTGGTGATCGGGTAGTTGCAGCTCAAAAGTTATTGTTTAATCGTCAAGCTGACAGCCAAGTTGTTTTGGGACGTTCGTTTTGACAGATGTATCAGACGACAGTGTAACTTCCGTTAACGCTGAGGGGGGGACTTTTTTAAAATATTAATTTACAGCATGCAAATTATGTATCCATAGTACATAATAATAATAACACCGAAATTTACATTTATTGGGGTTAAAATTCAAGTTTATTTTAAGATGTAAGAATTAAGCATCTAGGTCGGTCGTTCCGAGTGAGTATTTTTTGTAGTGTATTACTACGCAGTGTGATCAGGTTACTATCAGTTCCCACGTGCTGAGATTCTATGAACACCTATGTTATGCATTTATGAATGTAATTTTTGTCAATGGGTCTAAGCATACAGAATGTAAATATATTGGTATGTTTTGTTATTACATACTTATTAGATTATTGATCCCTGACCCACTGCCCTCTGCTTGTTTTTTTACGTACATGGAGTAAGCTCCCCCTTTTTTTTAGATATCACAGTAGCATAGTTGGTCAAGCACTCCTCTATTGATCAGGTAGACTTGTCCGTTACAGCTATGGTATAATAATCTGAAGTCGTGGGTTCGAATCCTGGTCTAGCCCCAATGAATTTTTATACTTAGAATATTGTTGTTGAACGTGTTTCATAAATGTCCAGCAGGTACATTTTTCTTTTAGAAATGTAACTTATAAACTATAGTCATGCCGGAAAACCCGTTTCAATGCGCAGTTAAAGTTTTTGTTAGTTGGATCTTAAACATTTGTTTATATTGGATTCAACCAATGGATTCGCTAACAATAAAAACACTTCCGGTATATAGGATTATGGGAATGGATTTATCTGGGATGCACTACGTTTCGCTGTATACCTTTATTCTCTCGAAACTGATCAAAGTTTCTCCAAACATCCGAGCGGAATAAGGAGCGAACGACAATACGGTCCGCATGAAGGTGAGGGTTGCGACAATAGAAAAACTCTGCAATATAACTACGACATCATTATCAAATACAAACGGTGATATAGCTTACTGCTATATTGCTACTACAATGTACATTGTTTTTATGGATTGACATTTTCATAATGAAAGTTAATCAATATAATTATGGTCGATATCAATTGTTTATTAATTATTGCAAAGTACATTAAGTGTATACTTTTGTATTGATATTATTATAATAAGACATAAAAATAATCATAAATAATAATGAAATTAATATGACATGTATTCGTATGTTATCATTTGTGCAATATGGTTGATCTAATCAAGTTGGTATGCCACTGGCAAGCAGTATTTAGACGGCTATTGGTAGATTCCCCTCTCGGTGCATTTCTTTTTTACAGAAAATATAAATATATAGCGGTTGAAATAATATTACGTCATATACGACTCAAGATATTGAGCTTAGTGTAACAATAACTGACTTACCGTCGACGCTGTCAGTTCATTTCCCGCATTGACGTACGTGGCTATGGTGGCTACCGTAGCTAGTGACGGGGTAATCGGGATGATGGCATTGGAAATCGCATTTAATATTGTCGATTGCAACAGTGGTTTAGTTTCAGTTTCCCTTATATCTGTCGAACATTATGAAATTTGTTAGATAGCAATTCATCTGAAATATCATATATTTCATAGTTATGATACGAAAAGCATGGTCTTTTGAAGCGTTTCTTTAATTTAAGCAACATGTTTTTAAAGGTGGCATATCAATAAATCCAATGATAATGGTCGAAGGAATATTTTACACCGAGTGTGTAATAAATGTATTGTTTATTGAAGTCTATTATCAATAGTAATTTGGCATATTGGTATTCTACACCCGCGTGATTAATATCCTATTATCCCATTTGTTGTGACAATGATTTATTCTTCTCTCTCTCTCCCCCCCCCCATATCTTGCCCAAAATGTGGTACAACACGACATAGGTAAAACAAATATTGCATAATTTAAGACAATGTATTCACAAAATACGACAATGCTTGGAATGTACGGTGTATCATAGGTATAATTCAAATTTAAATAGCCATGCTAAACTGCATGGCAAGCGCGTGCAAAAGTTCTTAAGTTCACAAAGCAGTCTCGCCTGCGGACGACAACATCGTTATCGACACTTAAACAACATTTTGAGGGCGTTTTGATTATGACGTCATTATGTAATCGTCATCCGAATGAGTCGTCATTATAGTGAAGGTCACTGAGTACATCCATATGGGGTCCATAATAAATGTTCCATATTGGACGTGTGTATTTTATATACAAAGAGAGTGGGGGGAAAGAAATATATTTCCTGGTATTTCGTTTTACAAACAATAAATTGTTAATACATGTAACCAACTTACCCATAATAGATTTTTTAAAACAGTCTTCCCACGCATACATTTTAATCAACTTCATGCTAGCGAGAACTTCGTTCATCTTTCTTATCTGTCCAGGGAGAATAAAATACATAAATTGTACAGTTGTCTTGATAGACACACGTTTCCCACACGAATAATTATGTAAATGTCGATATTCTGTAGTACATGGCCTGAGACAAAGTGGACATTAGAAAAGACAATTTTTATTCAATCTGTTATTATATTACTGATTTGACTTCCTGAAGCCCCCTTTCGAAATGATAGTTGTTTACGTCGACCTCTGAACAATTGTTTGAATTGTATTGACTGCCCGTTTACGGATTATAGATAAGTCACATTGATGACAAAGCTGTATCGTAAATGCTACCTTTACGTACATATTAAAGATTGATCTGATTATATATAAAACTGCACACAACACATAACAGTTACATGATACATGATTTTATACATATGGTTAAAATATTACTCATTATTTATTATGAAAAGATTCTTGTAACACAACCAATAAGTGCTTCTATGTGACGTTCCGATGACTAGTACGGTATGTACTCTGACACATTCATCAGACAAATGACCAGTGAAGCGTGTGTACACAAAAGTGTAAAATGTGTACGAGTTGTCCACAAATCGATGTCGATTCGGCTTCGTTGTAAGCGTATGTACACTTAGTTGAAATATATGTACTGAAATAACTCAATCCAGCTACGCTTTGTTTACTTATTATTGTATATATCATTAAACTTAAAGGTTTCAAACGTTCATCTGCCCTTTTTCTGTTGTATTACGTTAAATAGACTTATGGAAGTACCTACCCTTATATCTGTCCATTCTAACGTTTTTCGTCGGAGGTATGATACTATTTCAATAAGAAAAGCCTGCAGAAAAAAATATAAAAGAATGGCAGAGCTTCATTGCTATTCAATCATTGATAAAAGTGTTCAATGGATGTTGATTATCAATCATTATTGGTGGACCTCACAGTGAGAATAAATAATAATAATAAATAATAATAATAATATACAAAATTTGATATAGCGCCCTATCTAGCTAACATAAGCCACTCTAAAGCGCTTTACAGTACATAGATATACAATTAATACAATTAGGATATACAATTTTTGAGGAATTAGTAGGAGCTGCCTTATCAGGCGCTAATTACTAGTCCTATGCCACCTAGCTAATATCTCCCTATGTGTGTATGCCTGCGTGTGTGCTGGAGATGTATTGTGTTCTGTTCCCAGGCCAGTTTATACTCCACCTGGGTTGTTGGAGTTGTGTGGGAATGGGAAAAACACTTTCTCTCTGATATTCCATGCGTGCGACGACTTCGGGGATCGAACCCCGGCCGCCTGCGTGGAAGGCCGAAGTGTTAACCACTCGACCAATCCGCCCATTGAAACGATTCTTAACGCCATTAATATCTTCAACGTCTATACTATTGCTTAAGCTTTTGTATTGTAGATAGAAAAATGTAAAACTATTATCAATAAAGGATCTAAAACCTTTAAAATTATACATAATTGGAATGGAGCTTTGTTTCTTTATTATATGATATGCCAAAAAAAATGTATGTAAAATTAAAGGTTACGTCACAATTTTTTCATGCAACATATACACTATTACGGATTGGTTATTCTAACCCCATTGCTTGATAGGAAATCAACTGTGGCCTTACGCTTCCACAGATGTATTTAGATAATCCTAGAACAATTCCTCAATCAGTATGTTCTTGTCATACATCCCAATCCAATATGGTGCAGTGGGACGAGTAGTGGCTTGTGATATAAATAGTAGCAGTAATGCAAAGCTACGAGAGTTTTTCAACGTAATGTGATTTTCAAGACACTGATGGATTCTGTAGAAGACTACGCTTGACAATGAGTGAAACGACAGCATGCTGAGTGGGATCCTGCAGACAAAACATCTACATGGTATAAATCTTGTCGGCAAACATTATTACATTTCCTGTATGCAATTAAAAATGATAGCTTGATAACCATGGATATCCTACCTATAGAATTAAAATTGCGAAAGAAGGAAAACTAAACGATCACGCCTCTATACAATCTTGACTATATTCAAAATAAGGAAACGGACATGCCTCTCTTTATCACTAGTGTTCAGATAGTTGTTAAAAAAGTCATTATTAAAACACTTTTTCCAAGTACTATTGAACCAGAGTTACAGTCACATTATGAAACTGGTTCCAGCAGAAGTTTAATGTACAAAATGTGTACTACGAAGAAATCATAAAAAAGACGTTTTAATTGAGCATCTCCTTTTCCCAAACTTTGTATTCAAACTAATGTCTTTTGGGCTTTTTACACAACCATACCTTTTACCAATTTAATTGCAAAGAGATTCCACCTGAGTATCAAATTAGTCAAACTGTTTCCATTTTCTCGTTCTTGAGAAGCAGTCTTTTCAGTTACAATTGTCACGGATGATGGACGGAAGAATGACTCCAGGTTTTATTAGTCTCAGGTGAGCTTAAAACACCTAGCAATATACATGTACATTAACAAAATCGGTTTCCTTACCTGTATTGCAAAGAGGACAATGAATGTTGCAAAAGCTACGAAGCACCACAGTCCTATGAGGTAGTAGATGTACACGGTCCCTATTATCAGGTAGATGGGCATTGCAATGAGATGAACGAACAGCAGAGTGTTCATAAACACTCTCAAGGCATCCGACCCAAATATTGTTATTATCTGAAGAAGAAAAATATATGTCTATAGGTTATATAATTCAACAATAAACGTTGATTTGATTAATAAAAATTGGGATGTTGAATTGATGCTATAAAAATTGTATTATGTGTTGTTAATGCATAATTCTAGAGTTTCCGAAATTCTCAATCATTAGCGCTTTCTACTGTCTTGTCTTTTTTTTTTTACTATGAACACAACTTATATTTGGTAGAAAAATCATTTAACGTAAATGTATAAAAATGGTAGAGAATGGAAGGAGGTCATATGAGAGCGATAAATACAAAATAATTAGAACCCAATTTTCTATAATACATGTACCAATCCTTTATCAACACTATAAACAATGTCACCACTTCTAAGATATAGGCATTGCCGTTCAAACTGCTCTTTCCAAATATGGTCTTTGTATGTATGTACGTTATCTAGAAATTGCACTTCATTTAGTGTTGCATGTCTACAATATCTTGGTTCTGGTTTACCAATAATTCCGGTTAAGAAGTGCGAGATAAAGAAGCTATCATTATGTTGGTATGTTGGATATGGGTATTCTAGCCTCGAGTGCAGAATTCGGGTCAGAACCGAGGCTTTGCCGGATGCATCCATTTCCTAAATGTCTACATTTGAAAGACTCTGTTAGTTATTCCGGAACGCCGTGTGCAGTTTTTGTCACAGTACGAAGGGTCTTCATGTTAATCTTTCCTTCCGAAAGAGTTCGAATTACGTTTTTACCCATGTACTTTGTTGTTTATTGTTTAATGTTTGTTTTGTAGCATATCTTACTTAATTTGTGGATTTGTGCAGCATTAATCGTTGCATGAAAAGTACAAACTTACTTCAGACGCAATCCTCCCATTCATACTCTTCAACTTCAGGAGTTTTTTGTATGTCATTCCCAGTATTGCAGATCGAAATCTTATTCCTAGATGTGAAGAAAGTAAAACAAACAAATATGCCATAACATTAACACTAGAGGGCAATTATCACAAATAAAGGTCAAGAACTGGGGTATTTTTCAACAATGCGAAGCGTGTATTTAAGCATCAAACATGAGCATGGTGTTATTGCATTTCTAAACAATGCGTTATATATTCAAATGGCTATATCTGTTGAGTATAATTATTAGAAATTTCATTAACTGAAGCAACTTCCGAAACCCATATATTTCATTGTTATCATTATTGTGTAGTTATAATTACATTTTGAACTTAATTTTGGAAATGGTTCACTTAGTGAGTTTTGTTGTTCACATATTAAGATGTTTACAAAAGATGGAGATTTTAAGAGGCAAATGCATGATGTCCGCCTGCATATGGGTTCCTTACACGTTTATATCACATTTACTACAGTAAGAAAGCTGTTCCAGTTCATGGTTCCAAGACAATAAGATATCATTAAAAAAATGTTACAGTTAATGACTTGCCTGTTTGTGCTCCGTAAAAGAGGATAAATGTTTGTGAACAGCACCTTAAATGTTGTCCCACAACAGTGAAAATAACTAATCCAATGGCGTAAGTCACAAATGTCTCTGGGCCCTCTAAATATCGGGTTATGACAGCGGTGATGTAACCCTGTAATGTCATCAAACATAAGTACCCGAGCTCAGTAACGAAAACACAATTTAAGTATGTTTAAAGACAGAGCTATGCGCGAAATGAAGTTGTAATTAATGTGCCGGCAAAAGTCATGAACTCCTTAGTTTCAGATGTTCTTTAAATCATTTTGGAGCTGGAGTAAAAGTTTAACCAAACGGTCCTCATGAGAAAGTTAGATTTAAGAGATAAATAAAACTACAAAAGAACTAATTGTGGTACTAACCGTACAGAGAAATGTAATAATGGCGTTAAAACAGAGGGCTATAAACACAATCAGTAGTCGAACCCATATGAATTTCAGCCACAATCTGAAGATTGAGCATTTCTGTCCGTATGTCTGTAGTTCCTCCACCCACATAGGTTCTAATCTGACGAGAGAAGAATATCGTTAGTTGAAAATTGTGTCTCAACCGGATTTCCTGGATAAGATATCTCATTTCTTTTTCCTAATTTTAAATTTTCAGAAAGCTTTACCTAACATACTCCTTTTTATCTGTTCATCTCTGATAATATTAATAATAAGGATGAACATGAACCTACATAGAAACAAAATATATATTAACAAAGGCCTGTTTTAGTACCGTTCCGTGTTGATGGCACATGATTCCAATTCTGAACATGTCCACACATCGTCCTCTCTGATTTCCTCCTCTCTGTCTTTGAAGAGCTTCAAAACTAGGGGAGTGACCCATCCGAATGTTATATAGGATAAAAACCCAACGTCATTAACAGGATTCGGTCCATTGCTGAAATATAATGTCAAATAAAATAGCTACACCAGTTATTAAATAGAAACTAAAAAATTATAAGCCAAAAGAGGGAAAACAAAGAAGAAAACGATTTACTATCTAAATCTATTCAGTACTTCTTTACATAACAAGATGTGTTCGTTGATATCGATATGTTCTTGTAACTATTAGTAAGGGATAGTATATTAAGTTATTTAAATTGTCTAACCTAACCTAAACCAGTCAATCCTACCCCTCAACAAGCATCCTTGGAATGTATACCTTTTTTTTTCTTGCTCAGATTTTTTGTTTTCAAATATATAAACTTATTAAGAAAGGAATATTCCACAGAGGAAGACATAAAGTGAATAGAAATATCACCATAGTACAGTTGTACTGGTATCCGTTATTCATTTCTATTCACTGTATGTCTACCTCTGTGAAATAGTCCTTTCTTAAAAAGTTTATTTATTTGAAAAATAAAGAGTCGGAGCAAAATAAATAAACATGATCTTGAGAAAAAGTATAAACTCCAAATCAAAGAACCAATACATAAACTAATTTCTGTGTAACATTGTTATGTTCTTTCTATAGTACATATTTCTTCATTTCCAATGGTATTATTTGTGACTTGCAAAACAAATATTGTAAATAAATTATATATGAATCAAGTTGAGACATACGTTTTGTAAATATTTTGCATTTTAAGAGAAAATTATACGTTACACTTGATTCCCATCCAATAGTTTCTGTTTCTCCGAACCGTTATATAAAACCTTGTCTACACGCCTCCAGAAGCAATCCATGACTGTTCTCCATAGTACTTTGCTGAAACAATCGTGAAGTGTACTCACTGTATAGGTTTTTAGCACTCAACTGTTTTAACACTTGTTTATTGTTAGTTCCATGTATAAAAGCACCAAATGTTGTAGATGGACCATTTTGTAGCAGTTTTACAACCTGTTTCAAACATATATGTTTCCCGTTGTATTACTTATGTAACTGATAACCAGGATTTTATTACTGGTCACAGTCTGTGTGTTTATATTAATCAAAGGGATTTGAATATTCTGTACAAATCAAATATGTGTTATAATACCTTCCAAAAGTCATAAATGATAGCATGGGATGAAATTATGCTAAACGTATTCTCCTATTAAAGCACTACGATATGTCAACAATTCATTTAGTCATGCACAACCACAATGTACTGGTAGTATACAAGGCTTTAGGTCGAATTCTATATGATATATGAAAAATCTGTTAAAAATATAAACTGTAGTTATTAATTATGTTACGGATTTTAGCGCGCAGGAGTTCTTAATGTGGAATGTGTGCCTTGCGCGCATTGTGAATATGGCACGTGTACATGAAATAGCGGTTACTATCTCATGGTTCTTCCATTCTTTTCTTTCCAATATTTTTTTTGATCATTTTTCAGTAACTTGCTGTTGTATATAAGTTATCTATTTTTGTATTTTCACCCCTATTGTTTCATTGTAAAAGTAAAATAATATGATTTTATAAAGATATATTCATATTCCCAAAACCAGATAATGTTTAGCAAAGAAACAGAAAGGTAGGAATCAACAGAATGTCCACTCATCAAGTATGACAGATATTGTTCGACATACTGTAAAATTTGACATATTCATGCAGGTGATATTAACGATTATGTTGAATCTTTCAAAAGCTCCACAAAAATGTGCATGCAAGAAATATTTGATTGCAGCAATATTGCCAACGCGAAAGTTTTAAACGTCAAACCGCGATAACTATTCGTATAACACTGTGAACGTATGTAAAACCTATCAAACGACTGCCGTTTGGTAGGTTTTATAGTGTTTCCTGATATAAAGTTAAACTCTATATTTCATAGCTTACACACAATGCGATGGGAAGGAATGTTGTCAGAATGCTGTCTGTACTAACTATCTGTGTCACTGCCAGCTAGGGTATTTTGGGGACGGTTACAGCAGCTGTAAAGGTAACACATCATATGATATCCGCCCAGACATATCGCTCTGCAATAAACGGAAATAATCTATATTAAAGTCTCTTTGTTCGTGTTTCTTTTTGTAACTAACTCATCAAGAAACTGATTAAGATGACAAATCGTTGGACGATATGGATGACAAAAATGATAAAACTAGTTAACCATATTGCTCAAATAACGTATTGATATATGTGTATATAAAACACTCATAGCAATACAAGATACATGTTCTGGTCATAGAATCCCGTAAATAAATTAAAATTTTCACGATTGTGCATTAAAGGACTAACAAATACGGTAAATTCAAATGGCTAACAGTTCATCTCCTGATATTGTTGTTAATTCATAACAGCCCTATGTGGAGGGAGAAAGTGTGCTGAGTACGCGCGATGTCTTGACGGGAGCTGTGTATGCGACCCGGGCTACCACGGAGATGCTCTCATCAAGTGTGAACGTAAGCTTTGTATAACGAAATGTTTACAAACATAACACATATACAAATGTTTGCGCACTATTTTATTTTCCTTCACTTGTTGTATTGTATTTTTTTCTTTTCAATGCATAGTGTTCGACACTAATATGCTTATGTTGTTTAATTGGTGTCCGTTGGTGAAATGTCTTTGAGGATAATACTTTGAAACTCACCATTAATCGATTTAAGGTTTTTTTCTGATTTCAAAATAAAACAAAAAGGTAAAGCATTTTATATCAATTTGATTACAAATATGTAACATGTTCATTTAAATTGTAACAAATTATGGCATCATTTTCAGTTTTGCTTTTTATCTTCTTTTCTCGTATTTCTTATTTTCTATATTGCACATTGCTTTAAAATGTGTTGTGTGATATTGGTTTTTTGAACTATCCTGATTGCGTTTGTTTCCGTAACCAAACTTTTATTTTACAGCTAAATATTTTTGTGGAGGACGCCAATGTGCAGACAATACAAGATGTTTTAATTATAAATGCCTGTGTTTGGATGGCTATACCGGGGACGCATACGAACAGTGTGATGGTAAAGTGTTATTTGTTTGACGTTTCAACATGAACGGTTTTGAAAATTCCAGTAATCTGGTGCCATTTTATGATATATTATAGTTGCGTTCATTGGTTCAGATCAAGATTTAGGGTGGTTTCGAATGATTTGTAAAAAAAAATAATCTTAAAATGTTTAGATGCGTCCTTACTTCGTTCTTTATGTGATTATTTTACGTAACAAGATGGTTGACTCTGCCTGTGAGCAATTAGCCCCAAAGTTAACAGTAACCTTGTGGCTGAATGTATGCCTACAATGTTTACATGATATACTAGTTTAAGAATAAACGATACATTGTAGCAAGAGGTTGTGACGTAATTAAGTGCTTTTTACTGGTAACGTTACTGTATAATAGTCAAAAGTAAAATCCAAAGTAAAAATAATGAATCAATTAACCGCTTGAGAATACATGTATAACTTTTGATTAATATCAATAAATCATAAAAGTGTTGTTTTTTTCAATTAATCAAGACTATTAAATGTATATAATTAAAGCAAGAATTAGTAAAAGCGTAATAGTAGAAATCATTACGTCTCTATTAACATTGTAGGTTAATTCATTTCTGGATAGTATTAATGTTCACATATCGAAGAAAAAATTCATGTTGCAGTGTATTCTAAATTATCGCTGGTGCTCAATACTATATATGTTATATTCAAAAATAAATATATAAATAAAATCTAAAATGTCTATGTTTTGAAAGTAGCTGTTTTCATATCAAATGCAATTTTTTCTCCCCATCCAAAATAAATGGGATTTTTCTGATATAAGTATACACTGTTCTTTGATATTATGTGAGAAATATTAACATTTTATTTATTAACAAGGAAATAAGTCAAACTTTAATATCACGAACTTATAGTGTCCCATGCATTCTTTAATTACAGACTTCTCGACGATTTTTCATTAATATACAGAGATTAATCTGTATATTCTAATTTGTAACTGGTTTTCTTTATCCTTAATTTGCAGCACTGTGTGATGACAGGAAATGTGCCGACTATGCTTATTGTGAAAAAAACAAAATGTGTGTGCCAGCCGGCGTATCATGGAGACGGATTCATCAAGTGTGAACGTAAGTACATCACAAGACTAGAGTTGTTCCGCTTGATAATATGCAAATTACTTTATACCTGTGACACGGCAACAGATAAGTTATTGGTATATATACATTGATCGTGTTTATTTAAAGTGTAGGTCCGGAGGGCATGGATTATCACATCTCATCAACTCTATACACCATCCCACTATACGACTTGCATTTTGTTAAATTAACGTTATAAGGGTATTTATTTTCTACAAATATAGTACCAACACACTATATTGATCGGTGTGTGTGTGTTTGTGTGTGCTGCTTACTATTGATGTTATCTGTAGCTTTATTTCACCTTTGTATTGACCACAACCTTATCAATATTCAAATCAGTCATGCACGCATTCACATGTATATTGTGACTCACAGGCAATATCATACAATCAGAATTTAGATAAACCAAATAGGAAGTGTAAACATAGTTATTCCCCCTTCAATAGTGTCCGTGTGTGTATTATATTTGCGGTAGTGAAGCGTATGAAGCTTTGTCAACTTAATTGCATGATTGTATGGGTATACATGTATCATTTCAGTTTATGGTCAATAACCCAATTTATTTAACCTGTTAACTTTGACAACATCAGAGTACTACTCAAAATGGTGTATGCTAATCAATTAATATCCACAATATATTTCTTATAAACCATTTTAAAACTCTTTTTGAAAAGACACCGTGTAAAAAGTGTGAAGAGACACGAAACATGAGTTGCCTCGCCTGATAGTATGCAAATCTAGTTGCACCTCTAAAATGGCAGAAGCTACACATAAGGTATAAATACAAATAGCACTTCCATTACTACTGACAGGTCCGGAGGGATTGGATTATCAATTTGCCACGAGCAAAGACCCCAACTCTATAAAGCATCCCATTACACGACCTGTTTTGCCAAATCTTTTTAAAGATCCAAATTAGATCAAATTAAAACAGACTAAATGTATAAATATTAACTATAATTCTTCTTCAATTATTGCTCATTGTAAATACACGAGGTCGAGTCGACCGTATTCGATATGATTTACTCACTTTAACAGGATGAACCATGTTTTAACAAACCTATGACAATATATCTGTTCTTGTGAGTTTGTACAAATTTCTATGTGGATCTGAGTGCATATAGTATGAAATGTTACATGATTTTATATACGGTGTTTCATCTTATATCAACATACAACATTAACCGTCTTCACTAACGGCTGAACTTTAAAAATGGGCGTGCAGACAAAAACATTGTTTAACTTTTCTATACCAATTCCATTTTGTTTAAGGTTATCAGAAAAAATATTCTAAACTTTTATGTTAGTTTAATATCCTGCCAATGCTAATAACAATAATAATAACTACAATGTATTTTCCAGATGAATGTATCAAAGCACGTTTCAAATGAAGTGATGTCACGCTTTTAGAGTTAGTAATTTATTATGTTTGATAAAAAGATATGGTTCATAAAAAATGTGTTTTTTTCATACATTTTACCGATATTTAGATTAGGGTTATTCAAACCTTACAATATATCTCAGAATGATATCATTTGTAAAATTTGTGAATTCACAATCACGTCTTGTTAAAAGCTTAAATCGAAGTGATCACACATTCATTTAAACCTTTCCATTTTTGTTTGGGATCAACAGTTAGGTAAACACGTTATTTTTGTTTAGATCAGGAAGAAATACTAGTAACAAAGGTTTACACAGAGTTGCCCCCCTTTAAAACCGAGTAGAATATGCAAATGTATTGAAACCGCGGTTACAGTCGGGATGTAGTTATCGTGTATATATAGCAGCGTTTAATCAAGTATGAGTGTGGTAGGTCCGGAGGGTTTGGTTATTACTACCAAATGGTTATGTCTAACTCTATATCCCAAACCCACCATATGACCTACTCTTTTGTTATTTATCCCGAGTCGACCTACACTTTTGTTACTAATCCCGAATCTATATACGACCATCAACTCAATCCCAAGTCGACCTACGACCGACTACAAATGTATTTTTAGTTACTCTAATTATAGACTGCCTTAATTTTTACTGTTTAATTAAATTAAGATGTCATATGGGCACATGTCAGTAAAGATTCTTCACATGTAACATATTTGAGATATGTATATTAAAAGTGTAGTACAGTATAAATGCTGTGACGCCCGTTTATATGCGACACTCTTTTCTATGGAAACCTTATTTTTCTTCAAAATAAAAACTGGTTAAGGCTGTTTGGCAATCTTTTATAAATGACAATGTAAATGCTGCTTATAAAACTGTCAGAAAAATCTACAAATATCTAGAATAATAGCACGACAACGTTTCCATGGGATGTAGAATAACAAAGTACAAAGCTAACAACAGCCGTACAATTCATGGAAGAGTTCACCTGTACACTGTTAAAATAGGGTTAGATGCACTGACTCTGGTGACGTGGACTCCGCCTTGTTAGCTTCATAATGAGTCGTGACTGCTGTTTAAAATTCACCAACATAACACAAAATATTTTTTTATGATCCGGGCCAGAATTGATCCTCTTATAAGCTGGCTAGTGTCGTTGTGACTGAATTGCGAAGTCTCCGAAAACATCTTCTCTGAAACTTACTGCAGATTTTTGCTAATATTTGATGAGATAAGTCTGAGAAAAAAAATGTATACTCAAGAATGGGTTGACCCCCAGAGAGTATCTTTGTTAAAGTAGTTTCTGAAGTGAGATTAGACTGTAATGTAGTATCTGATAAAGCGGGGATGGAGAAGGGGGACGACCAGTCAGAATGAGTCAGTAAATGCATATTCAGAAAGATATTTCCTGAAAATGTCTGGTTAATTTTACAATCTTTCCAGTAAATGATCGATAGATGATGATTTCGTCCACAGTTTTGGGTGTTTGTGGAGGGAAACACTGTGCTAAGAACGCCGAGTGTACAGGATACCACTGTATATGTCCTCATGACTACATTGGAAATGGATACCTCTACTGTGAAAGTAAGAAGACCGTACAACTTAACGACACTAATCGTCCCCCAATACTTCTGCGAATGCCTAGATCATCCAGAACATCCAGACAAATTTCACATCCCCCAAACTAAATATAATATTGCGATGTCGTGATTTTTTCACAGAGATTTGACAGACATTTTTCTACGTTCTGATAATGTCTACATTCAAAGGAAAACTACAACTTTCATTACAACATATAATGCACTTATTGTGATTTTAATAATATGATCAAATACAATAGAAAATGATTTGAAATGTTCTGATCATGTATGTCGTGGATTGTTCAAAGAAATTTGACAGATATTTTACTACGTACTGATAATGTCTTATTCAAAAGGAAAAGACAATTTTCATTACAACATATTGAATGATGCACTTCTTGTGATTTTAACAATACAATCAAATAAAAAAATGATTTGACATGTAGTTTTCTACGTACTGATCATGTATGTCTACATTCAAAAGGAATTAAAACACCATATTGAATAAAGCATTTTTGTGTTTTGAACAATGAAATAAAACGAAGTAGATCAATAAATAATCAAATTTCATAAATGTTACTTTCTCGGTCAGTTGTTTCAGTAACTCGTACCTCGGTACTATTTTTACTGACACTGTTGATATGATTGAATTGAAATATGAATATTAATAGAATTATGCAACGGGATGACATGTGCTCTGTATGCAGAATGTACGAATACAGGCTGTCAATGCCAACCTGGTTACCATGGAAACCCATATCTTAAATGTGAAGGTAAGCATAAAGAAATCCTTATTAATCCGATTAATGTGAATGCAATATATATATATTAATTAATACAATTGTTTTCATGTGTACTGGTTGTTGCGAACTATGTCCGTACGTAATTTTCGCTAATAACTGAATTATACCATCTCGACGTTCACTATTGATCGTTAGAGATCAGGGATTAAAGATAGTTGGTTATACTTAAAACTAGCTTTGTAAATTGATGTAAGCGATGTTTCGTGACGTAAATCATTTTGTTGTTTCTTAAAGTGATCAGTTATTGGTTGTTTCAGTGATAAGTCTATGTGGCGGTAAAACATGCAAAGAGACCCCCCAATGCTCAAACTACGCGTGCCAATGTAAACCAGGTTACCTTGGAGACGGCATCGTAAAATGTCAAGGTGAAGTAATGAAATCCATGATATTTCACAAAAGGTGTAAAGGTTTAGTTAAGGTTATATAGATAACGAAATATCATGTTATATACAGTATCAGTTTCGTATATTTTTCGCAATATTTTGATACGATTTGTGCGTTGTTTTATTAGTAATATTGCTTCTGATATCACCATTTCTCTTTCTCCTAACACTATTCTTTGTAAACAACAATCGACATAATGTCGATGGTAACTTCTGATCTCTAAATAATATTCAATTTAAAAATGTTTAGCTTTATTTACTAAAATAGACGATTATGACAGTATACAAAATGCTGCGTTTGAATCTCTAAAAATTGTAGTATTACAATTCCGTTATTAATTATCAAATTAGCAGAGGAAGAAAACTGAATTAATGCTATGTATCTTATATTCATTCTAGCTAAAATCGTGTATATGGATTTATTTTTTCTAGAAACATGCAATGTGAGGTTATGCGTTCCGTTTACGAGTTGTAAGAACGGTAATTGTGTGTGCCAAGGAAATTATCATGGATTCGGTTTCTGGAAGTGTGAACGTAAGTATAACTCTAAATCATTTAAATTCAAATACTCAGCACTTCAACGATAAGCATTGATACAGATCGTTTTCAATTTGTTGAAAGGTATTTGTAACGGCCAGAAGTGTGCTAATCATGCTAAATGTATTGATTTCCAATGTATATGTGAGGCTGGACATTTCGGGGATGGTTACAACTCCTGCAAACGTAAGTACGGCAAATAACATTCAAGGAATAAAGTATGATCTTTAGCTGACGATCAAAGTAGTATGTGATATTTTACTTTTTACCGATTTTCTACTATGAACAAGAAAGAATGAAATATCTACAGTACATATTCAAAATGTTTATAATTGCAGGGTATCGAGATAACGTAAATACTGAAATATATATATAAATAACTACAGTTGAAAACAAGGCTATACATCTATCTTTTGAAATTATTTAGTATTAACGGTGTATTCCTTTCCTTAAAAGAGATTACCTAAAAATAGATATTATTTGAGGTTTTTTTTATTCAATTTGCGTATATATACATTTATATTTATTCTCCAGTATTCTGTGGTGTAGGTGTTTGTAGTGAACACGCTCAGTGTTCAAACGGAACATGTGTCTGTCACACCGGTTATCATGGAAACGGCTACCTCAAGTGTGAACGTGAGTAGTGACGATTTAGTGTAATAACAAAGAGAAATAACTAATATATTTAAATATCGAGCTTACCATATATAAACATGTAAAAATATGAACACACACATCGGATGCAACTTAACAATTGGGTAATAGATAAAGTGTACACAACAAATAAATTGCATTGATCCACACAGCTGTAAGGTCATCTTACATGAGTACACGGGCCATGGCCATTTTTGTGTTATTATTAGTCTACATCAGTTTTAATCAGTATCTCTCACAAAGGAACACACCTTCATTTATCGGTTTTGTTTCGATTATATTTGGTAAATTTTCGACATTTTTAATCTTTAATTGTACAAATTTCCTGCTTGCTGCTGTTGCTAGTGCTGCTGCTGCTGCTGCTGCCGCTGCTGCTAATGATGATGGCGGCACTGGGTATCTGCGGAGGCCGTGAGTGTGCTAAATATGCCGTCTGTGAAACGTTCAAGTGTGTCTGCAGACCAGGCTACTTCGGGGACGGATATACCTACTGCGATCGTAAGAAACAATTCATTGACAAACACAATTAATATACTTCGTTTCTTGTATTACAGGTATGATAGTTTGATAATTAATAATTTAAGGTTAATGTTGCCCTATATCTTTGATCATTTGTGTATTGATACAAAAGATACGTTGTTGCAATTTATGCATTCTAATGACGTAACGCTGTTTACAGCGTCCGCGGGTTATCCGCACCGGCTGGCATGTCGACTGCATTTTGTATTTATCAACACTCGTGTTCGTTGTCTTATGTTTAACTTGATATGATAAAAACAAATATCATCAATTAATGTTTAACCCGACATAGTTTAGCCGATATCGATCGAAATAATGTAAGTTTATTTCCGCACTGATTGTGTTTTTATTATTCTCTATGACGCCTGCCAATGCTTAAAGCATTAAAGTTTTACATGTGAACATAAATCGCCCGAGAGTAATCCGTTATCCAAAATCAACATGTATAAAACATTTACGAATGCTACCGTATTGAAGTATGGTTGTTGAATATTCAGATTTTGTGAAATAAAATAATGGGTCGAAAAATCGCCGTACTGGACATAACTGCCATATCTTTGCGCTGAACACAAGCTCTTACCAAGAACGCAAAAGATTATAATCACTTTTGTACAGTTCTCAAGTATGCTAAAATGAGGTATCCTATTAAATTTCTGAAAAAAATATCGGTAACAGGGTACACTAGGCATGATTTAACAGACTTAATGGTTATCCGTTGAATACAATTCTTCTACATAATCAACATTATAATTGCTGATCTGAATGTATGTTTCAATGTTTAAGAGTGAAAACGTACGTGGTAAACTTTCAACAAATTGAGAAATATTTTCCTCACACCACCGACAGAGATATCCAAGGTCATACCCCATGCTAGATTTTTCTATCTCGTCCGATCTGTCTAGTTCCTTTACGTGACATTTCGCGGAATTTTGACACTACGATGTATTCATCCGCCGTTAACGGCTTGAAATTGACAATCTGCATTATAAATATTCTGTTATGTCGTTATAAAGGTGCAAAAAAAAATAAAAAAAAATACTTATAACTGAACCAGATCGGGTTTTCTCAGTCTCGGGCTAAGATTCTGGAACATCCCAATATCGGCTTACGCCTCGGTTTGGATTATGTTACAGAATTTTAACCCTTGACTGATAACCCGTTATTCCTCAATTGCAGGTAATATATTTTATTAGTGTGTTGTGTGGGAAAGTTTTATCAGTTTATCTGAATTTCAACACATGATGGGAGTGGCAATAAATGATTGTATTAATTAAAAACAACAATGATATTCAATTTCATTATGAAGAAATGTTATATAGAACACTTAATACTTTTGCAGATTCTTTTCGGTAAAGGTAAAACTAAAGTTTCACCCAGGTCTCAAAACATGTGTATGTAGTGCTTAAGGCTGTTAAGTATTGATAAACATTGCCATTTTATTTTGGTAGAAATATCCTCGTTAAAAGGTCAAACTTCATTTCCAAATTGTAAACTATTTTTGTGTGTTTATGTACTAAATTCTTTAGAAATGATTTAAGAATAAATTAATCACTATTTTTTAATGAGTTCCACTACAATACATTGTCCTTTCAAAACATCAATACAATGCCTTTTAAAATAGTTTTGTTTTTAAATTCGTTGAAACTATGATGCATTGACGACAAAAAATCCTACTTTAAAGATTAATTTTTAATAAGACTCTAGGTAAATATTGGAGAACACTCCTGGTGCGCCACAAAATTTAACCGGAGTACTAACGTAGTGCACTGAAGGTCCGGATGAAGCAGTGTACTTAGAGTGGATAACCATTAAACAACAAAAATCTTTACAACGAACTGAAGATAAGGAGCATTTTTATATTCCTTATCCGGGAACTATAAGCTCATCAACCTATTCTAAAATTAGGAATAGTATGGTACCTAAGGGTGGATCATTTTAGATTATTTTTAAAACTGTAACCCAGCCTCACAGCAACTTATAAGGTTTCGGTTATAACTTAATACCTAGGTGTTTGCCTTTTACACCTGCTCGCCCGTGGAAATACCTATAATCTGTGAAATTTTCACACATTGTACAGAAGTACTTGGATGCAGGTTATGTTCAATAATTTTGATAAAAACAACAAATCACCAAAAACAACACGATTACAATATAGATATTTATTTATATAATAAACATCTGATTTTTCAAACACTTGAGTAGTGAAAATTTATTATAATGAAATAATTGAATTGCAATTGTGTGAAATCACTAATTGTCATTCTTGTTTTTTAATTTCGCTAATTTCGTTGGTGATCTTCATCCATGAATTAATTGGTCCAGGTAAAAAACATACAACTTTGACACAGGCAGTACTTTGTTTGAATGGGATATTGTTAGCTGTGAATTCATTTACCCTCAAAATGATTTTTGTCGGGAAACCATGACATTTGGACCCCACGAAAATATCTTATTTCACAGAAAATTTCTTAACTTCATGTCTTACAGTATTTTAGTAAAAATTCATCGTTGGAAATACACTACATAAAACATAATATCCCAACAAACAAGTATACCTTAGATTCTTCACGTAATTGCATCAAGTATCAAAATTAACTGTAGGTTGTTATTTTGAGTACAATTAAATAATAATTGTTACTTTTAAACATGGATGTCTTTTTCAATAACAACTTTTTTGTTTCGAGTTTTGATTTTTCTTTTTTTACATTTACCTATCAATTTCATTTTGTTTATTAAATTTAACAGACTGCTCAACGGTGTACATTCATTAAATCATAATATTTGTCCAATATACCAAATACATATTTAACACGATACTGAATACTAATCTACGGTTAAAGGGGCTGCATACTGTTACCACACGGACTGACGGACGGACTGACGTAATACACCCGAGTTTACACATACAATGGAGTGTACTACAACGTTTTGTCGTCTACACTACCTTGTGCGCTACGTGTGTACTGTAAAGTGCACTAGACACCAATATTTGCTCCCTTTATTTCTGGACCTGGTATAGCAGAGAATCACACGGAGGTAGGGAATACCTAATTATTAAATACTGTGTAGTGTCCATGTATTCCTCTTTTAACGAATGTTGTTAAAATAAGTTTAATAACTTCAAGTTATTTATTTAGTTAATACGAAAAATGAGGAATTAAATAACAAATGACTCAAACATAATCTTAATAATTATTATATGTTAATAGAAGAAAGATAGTATTATTCTTACACAGTCTTCAAAATAAGGCTTCACCCGTCGTTTTAACCTTCCCATTATATTTTGTACAGGGACTCTGTAGGTATCAGGACTAACAACAAAACCGAAAACCAACAAAGGGCACTAGTATGGCAGACAACTTGAACTAGTTGAGAGAACAATAAAACGTAATACAACAATAATTGAACGAATTATGTAAACTCACATACCGATTTCTCTTAGTTTACATACAAAATAAGCCCAAAGGGCTTGGGTTGTTTGTGCTTTTCGCCCTATTCAAACCTAGGACATTTGATAAAGTGCCGGGTTGAGGAAAACCGGAGTGCCCAGAGAAAAACCACCGACCTGCGAACAGTACCTGGCGACTGCCATATAAGCATGAAGAAAAACATTACGAGGAAAACAACCATGTAACATATAGTTTGAATGGTAAATAATGATTTGATTTGACGGTATACTCTTTTAACCCTTCTTACAAATAAGGCTAACGATATTGAAATGTTCAAAAACCAATCAGTAATACATCCCGTATATCTATTTGTCAGTCTTTGAACAATTCAAAACGGACTTTAAAGAGTCTCTGTATGCTTTCCCACCAAAACAACAAGCAAAGAAATTGGCAAGGTAGCTTATCGAGGCAAAGAAATTCGATACGGCCGACAAGGTATGAAATAGATATGTACGTGTGTCTATATAAGAAACACCGGTATAGTTAAGACAGGAAATCACAGCCAGAATGGTATTAGGAATTTCTGACAAGAGGACAAACGCAGTTATAATTAATGTCACAGTGTTGACTTTATCGATCGGGTTTCTTTGATGTTGTGATAATTCAGACAAACGTGCCTGTAAGGCTTTTTGTTTTATTATCACAATACGAAGGCGGATACAGACAAACAACAATATCGATGTTGGAAGTAACTGAGCTCCAACTTTCTGCAGAATCACCCCTACACCAGCGGTAATACCATCATGCGATCCTATGGAAAATCTTGGAAGCAGACTTGTTGTCAAACTCACAGATATATCAGTTTTCAATGGTACCACAATAGATGGGATATTTAATAAATACTGAATCGTAGAAATATACACAGCAAATAAAACGATACCTGTAGAAATCACCAAAGCAATTGGGCGTGCAATAGAATGTTTATGTTGTGACTGTGATGCTAAGAATGGGTATGAAACCACAAATAACCTCTGAACAGCTAATCCAGCAACAAGCCAAAGAAACATTCCGTGCATTATTGGAACAAATACATATATCACCATCATGATCAGGATACAGACTGTGTACGGAACGAATGAAACATAATTCCCTAAGATAATATAGTAGACAACTGCTGGCAGGAACGCTATAGATCCTAAAATTTCAACAAAGGTTAAAGCGTACATTATAAATTTAGTAGGCCGTATGATATCAGTTTTGATGATGGACAAAACAAAAAGTATATTCATAATTACAACAGATATTGTTAAGAATGGATGCAGATATCTGGTGTAAAACCATTCGATTTCATGTTGTAAAAGTTTTGTCATGTTAAAAACGTTTTCCTGTAGATAAACGTGGCCACTACATACGTCAAACCTTGAAGCGGTAGTCTTTTTACATGTGTTTTCCATCGTGAACCAAAATAATTCCGAAGACGTCATTTTGTGAGCATGAGTCAAGTCTGTATAGTTAGCAAAGAAATAGAAGCAAAGTAGGTGCTCTTTGGTTAGGAAATGATCACCAAGCGCTACATGGTGATAGCATAACCCAAATGGCAACGCAAATGATTTCATACAGTCGGCTTTTGAGCTCTGTATTGTAGCTTTGTGCTCCACAATGCAATATCGAGACAGAAACAAACTTGCCAGTAGAACTTGGCAAACAAATTGTTTATCGTCTTTGAACTCTTCCGGGACTTCTTCCATAAGATAGGTACATGTATTGGGTTGGTTGATAGAGTTTTCTTCGTAAAGTTCACAAAACTTACTGGAGTTCTCTAAACACTCGCTGTAAATCCCTAGAAAGGTATTGTTTGGTGTTGTATTGTTGTATATATTCATCCTGCAAAAACAACAAAGGAAGAGCAGCAATCAGTTGTAGCAAACGATCTCTTCGTCCTTAACAAGCGATGTCCAACTGTTGTTTTATCGTCCTTTGAGTTCAGATCTCTCAGACTGGATACTGTGGTACTATATTACAGGTTTTACCCTCTGTTGTTGAGGTAGACCAGATCCTTTCGTCAAAAATGCCCTTCGGATTCCGATACCGATACCTCTCTTATATATACTTGTACAATACGTAACACTGTACGATATCGAATTGTGATAATCATTGTCTAAACACGACATTAAGTTTGGTGTAAGTTACTAATCAGTAAAACACAGTTGTATCAAGTTCATAAGCTTACACGAACATGTTATTTATTACAGGTTATCATATGACTGTTTACCAAGGGCTGATGTTGATGGATGGTTGCTATATTAGAGGTTTTATAAATGTTTTATCATATGACTATTTTCTTATTATTGTACATGACATCAATGTATTTACATAATTATGTATACCATTGTAAATTAAAGGTGTCGATACAAATATTTACAGTTAAAATTTGAGGGCTGATATGGGAAGAGGTTTGCTACGACCTGGGATGTTAAAATTGGTTAAACATATGACTATTTCCCGAGGGCTGATATGGATGAAACGTTAATACGATCTGATGTATTATAATCGTTTCTCAAATTCCCATATCCCGTGGGTTGACATGGATGGATGGCTGATACGACCTGATGTATTACAACTGGTATATCATATGACTTTATCCCATGGGCTGATATGGATGGAGCGCTCTTACGACCTGGATGTTATAATTGTTTAACATATGACTATATCCTGAGGGCTGATGTTGGTAGAGGTTTGATACGACCTGAGGTATTATAATCGGTTAGTCAAATGACCATAGCCCGTTGGCTAATATGTATGGATGGTTGATAAAACCTGATGTATTACAACTGGTTTATCATATGACTTTATCCTGAGGGCTGATATGGGTAGAGGTACGATACGACCTGAGCTATCATAATTGGTTTATCAAATGTCTCTTTACCCAATACTGTTATGGAAGAAGGAGGCACGGAAGTCCAGTGGTAGGACGCCGGGCTCGTGACCGAAGGGTTGCGGTTTCACGCCACGGCACGGCAATGTGTTGTATCTTTGAGCAAGATACTTTACTCCGCTTGGTCCAGTTTACTAGAGTTGTTGAATGGTAGCTGTTAGCGCCGAAATTGCAGCTCCAGCTGTATGCTCCACAGGGAGTTGAGAAATGTATTGGCTGATTGCAAAGGCCCTATAACCACGGATAATAATTTGTGAACCGCTTTGAGACGTCCTACGAACTAGATTGTGATAAAGAGGTATATAAGAACCTCCAGTTATTATCATTACTATGCGACTTGAGGTATATCTACGTAGTATTAAGGTTCTTTGTATTCTTACACTTGCAAAACTTCTGTTTGTTTACGTTTGTCACAGGCGATCTTTGACCATTATGCTTAGAAGTCATTTGGAAAAAATAGTTTTTAGTTGACTTTTGAAACGGAGAAATATATAAGGTAGTAGTATATTGATGATAAATAGTTTATCATACAGTATTTTCAGTGTTTATCTTTCGACTAATTTTCTCATCGCTCGCATGTAGATAAAATATCGAGACCAACTGCGGTGGCCTCTCGATTTTATCCACGTGCTCGCGATGCGAAAATTGTTCTCACGACAAACCCTGAAAATACGGTGTGATAATCTATAATGGTTTATCATATGTCTCTTTCCCAATGGCTTATATGGAAGGAGGGTTGATGCGACCGGAGGTTTTATAACTGGTTTATATTATGACAATGTCCTGAGGGCTGATATGGGTGAAGGATTTATCCCACCCAAGATATCATTTCTGGATTATCATATGACTGTTTCCCGTGGGCTGATATGGTTGGAGGGTTGATTACACCTGATATGTCATAACTAGTGTATCATTTGACAATTCCCTGAGGGCTGATGTGGTTGGAGGGTTGATACGACCTGTTGTATTATAACTAGTGTATCATTTGACAATTGCCCGATGGCTGATGTGGTTGGAGGGTTGATACGAACGTGGTATTATAACTAATGTATCATTTGACATTTCCCCGAGGGATTGGGGATCTGCTTTTGTGAAAACTTCAAAATAGTTTTGATGAATCACTTTTGAAATGTCCAACCTTATTTTAACAGAAGGCTAATTGTCATTAAAAAATCGGTCATTAACTAGAGATTTAAAAGATTGCCGGAAATCCTCCCAGTGTTGCGAATAGCAAATACGAAGAGCAGTTCGCGAAACGACTTCCGGAATGAAGAGACGCCACTTGGTGTTATACCAAAAAGCATTGCAATACTGTACATGAAGAAACGAAGAGAGGGAAGAGTATGGACATATCAAAGGACGAGAAGTTTGTGGTGAGGACCCCACCATGTGACAAGAACAAGGTAAGGCAAGAGATGCGAAAAAGTCGGACAGTTTTACAGCAATTTGAATATCAATAATGTAAATATGTTAAAAACGTATCAGGGTGTCCAACAATTGACAAAAATCTACGAAGTTCTAAACCGAAGGAGCAGAATTTTAAACCAAAGAATCACGAACCAACGTTAAAATGCGTTCAAACGAACATGCGGATAGCTTACAACTCGTTAAATAGATTGAAACGAAAATCAACCTGACAGCGTTGCTGTCTGTGACGTGTTCCTAAGAACTCTAGATTTGAGATTAACGTTTCTGTGTTCTCATTGGAAAAATATGACATACTTTTTAGTAGCTTGACAATGACAGGAAATAGACGAATATTTGGAGTAACTTGACAATGAAAGTAAATAGAGGAATAATTTGAGTAAATTGACAATGAAAGGAAATAGAGGAATAATTTGAGTAATTTATCAATGAAAGGAAATAGAGGAGTGTTTTGAGTAACTTGACAATAAGATGAAATATAGGAATATTTTGAGTCATTTGACAATGAAAGCAAATAGAGGAATATTTTTAGTAACTTGACAATGAAAGAAAATAAAGGAACAATTTGAGTAACTTGAGTTCTTAAGGAAAGGAAATAGAGGAATATAAATATATTTAACGGACAACCTGAATACTTTGTAGATCAACGTGTTGACAGATTTTCGATGAATTTGTTTAGCTAAAGATCATACCGAAGTATGGAGTTTAGCTTTTATGTGAATGCATAAAAAGGTGACAGAAAGACGAGGTCAAGGGTCAATAAGAGCAAACTACAATGACCATTGTTTTACTGTATGACGAAAACTTTGTGTGTTGCATACTGATTCTTACCGTGTTTGCGATGTTACAACACATTTTATTAGTTTAATAGCTATGGTTTATTGGATGATAGACCGTGGGCATGCATGTATAATTTTCCAACAGACCAACGCTCTCATCAACGATACGGTCTATGCAAGGAGCATAAGGGAGCGTAACCTCTGGAGTATCACGGATGCGTTCCTTTCTAATCTCCGAGTGTGTCATGTCATATGCCAAACATAAGTAAATAGACATGCACATGGATTAAGACTTAATAATAAAGAAAGAAAATAAATGAAACAATGTATGTACTTAGCTAATTCGCAAAGTGGCGTCACGTGACGAGTGGAATTCGGTCCTGAGGTCGATTCTCTATGTCTTATTTATTTAAGATCTTCCTTAGAGTGCTTTTTGCAGAGGACACTCACATATCCGGAGAAAACCGACGTGGTCGGGCATGTGGTGACCAGAATACATTATAATTATTACATTATACAGAATCCAACCCCGTTCGTCACGGCACACTTCGACCACCCCAAAAGAATTGTCTTAATGGGTAATTTATGCAAGTTACATTTTGAAATGAAGTAAATACACTTCCAAGAATTCAACTTCTTGTCTGGTAGTCCAAAATATATTTAAACCGGTATTGTAACACATACCAGGTTGTCTAAATTAAAAAGGCTTTCAAGCCTTATTAACCCCTTACCTCATTTACTGTTTCCCCGCCTCAATTCTCTTGCACACATATATTTCTTTTGTAAGTATTTATTGACTTTCTTGTTTTAACTCTATGTATTGGCATGTGAAGGGATCATTAAAATGATCTGGTCCATTCACTAAAATTGACAATTACCAGCCATATATATATATATATCATATGTTGGTCTCTACCGTCAACAATTTGTCAAGAAACCCGAACAGCCATATATGGTGAACAGGAGCTATTTATTTTTATCGTCACAATGACAACTACGGTGACCCTTAAGGCCTATTGAGGGTCCTTTATATAAGTTAGTGAGATTACTGGTTGTTCGACGGTTGACAGTGATATAAACGATCAATGATATGTTTGACGACAAGCCATGCACTGTTAACGCTTTTAGAAATGATTCGTGTGTTTAATGAATATTTATTAAAGATTTATGAAAAGCTATTCATACAAATCAAACGAAAAACATATCAGTATATTCATATTTGATAATTCCCGTGTTGTCTTCGCTAAACCTGAATGATTGTTTTATTTTGTTAGACTTATTGTAGTAGCTAATCCCCCACCCCACCCCCTTCACAGGTGTAGTTTTGTTGACAACGATCTGCTGTCGCCCCTAAGGGGACTACGCCACGTGCAGAATGTTACTCATTAATTTGTGACGCCATGAAAGTGAAAAGCAATATGCATACACCAAATACGTGCTTTTGTATACAAACATGCCGCACTACTGACGGTATGTTTTTGACTGAAATAAGGGCATTGTAAGACCCATCAATGTAAACAGATGAAGTATGGTTATCATCATATACTCTTGTTCGGTTTAAAACCATCTAAGTTTCGTCGACTTGACGAAGAGAGAAACACCTCTTTGAATTCCGAAAATTGTACAGGTCAATTATTGGGACCGTTCTGGCTTCAGTGTTGACTGGGGAACAAGCCTTACACATATGTGACGAACACCTTTCGCCCGATGAAATTAAATATAGGTAAAAAGAACACAACATTGACTTGACATTAAGAATGTAACGTATCTGTCAACGACAAGGGAAATATATCTTATAGGAAAAACAATAGATAAATATCAAGCCAAAATATAATACAGGCTTTAGTTTTCTTCATCCACATATATTATCTTCAGCTTAAACATCTGGTGGCTGCACACTTTGAGCGCGAATCATATTGTTGAACTGTGAATACGGATTCTGTAATAACATTTGCGGATTGCCAGTTTCTATCACCTGTCCAGCCTCCATAACTAGTATGACGTCACAATGTAAGACGGTGTTGAGCCTGTGTGCGATCGTAAGGACAGTACAGTCGGAGAAGCTGTCCCGGATCGTCTCCTGGATCAAGGCGTCTGTGGACGTGTCGATGGAAGCTGTGGCCTCGTCTAGGAGGAGGATCTGAAGTGCATTACAAGAATTTATAACAAATACATAGAAATCGTTGTAAAACAAAGAAGTTACATTATTTTCCATTCTCACCACTTTCCTGTGCAAGTCAAATTCATGCTTCATTTTCTTTATCAACAGAAAGGCAAATACAGGTTGTGGACCTTTTCAGGGATTTAAAAAAAAATGTAGCTTATTCCAGGAATGTTGCAAAAACGTATCAGCATAGCAAATACTATGACTGATAGCGAAGTGGATAATCTTTTTGATTTATATTTGAAAAGCTCGAGATCAAAGCATCATGGGGGAGCTATCTCTTTCAAGTTAATGTATTTCCTGTATTTATAAATCTTCCTCCTTAAAGTAACCTGGCAAGCAACCCTTATTCAGAAAAATGACAAGCAATTTGGAAATACAGTACAAAGACTTGTCATACTTTGCATTAAGATTGATTACAGAAACGACTAATCAGAAATCTCTGATGGGCTCCATATATATTTTTTTTATGTACTTACCCAAATAGTTTTAATAGACAAATTGATGTGGTTTTTTTTTATATCTCATATAACATGATCTATGTATTAACATTTGTCATGTATCTGATTATTTACAGAATAGCATTCCTTATATTCCGCTAATACTTTGATTAGGTAATTTGTAAATTCGTTCCTTTTTGCAAGTTTTGGGTTTCCTTCAATGTATTCCTACCTTATTTTGACGTAAGATTGCACGTGCCAAACATATTAGTTGTCGTTCACCCACAGAGAAATTTTCTCCATTTTCCACAATGTATAAGGCAAGAGTCTGTTCAAGGAGTTTCATCTAAATGAATAATCAACATATTAACTTACAAATTTCACAAAGGAAAAAAAAAATCTCAACAATAAAGCAATGATTGTTCTTGCTGTAGATAGTATTTTATTCCACTGTTATACATGCACGTTGTTATTCCTTTGTTAAACATGTCAACTTTTGATAAAATAGGATTTGTGCTCAAGCCGAATTTCTTGTTTTCACTATAAGTTTACAAACAAACCTCCTTTTGTCAGTGATTTGAAAAAGACTTGAAGGAACTGAAAGCCCAAAAACTGTTTTCAATGTTTACCTGTGACATTTTGAGTGTTTTACATGATTTAAGCGAGTAACAAAAAAGTGGGTTTGAGCACAGAATCCATGCTTGAGCATGAGAAGAGTATCATGAATACGGGCCCTAAAAGATAAAGCAATGAGTTTTTTTTTGCTGTAGATTACAAAGTGTTGAAGTCAACAATATTTTACTTCACTGTTAAACATGCACGTTGTTATTCCATTGTTTAACATGTTAGGTTTGTTCTCTCTCTATAAAATAGGACTACTACTTCGTTGGGAATATTTACGTTATTCAGACCCCTACAAATGTGCCATATGATCCTTTTATCTAACTAATAATAAACAATAGTTATATGCTCGTCTCTCTATCCATATATAGCGATTAAATTACTTTAGGACTAGTATGTAAAATCTTTAGGACTAATATGTAAAAACTTTAGGACTAGTATGTAAAAAGGTTTAATAGGTTAAAAGATCAAAAACTAAACTAAAATCCCTGTCAACACACCTTTTCTTTCATATGGACCTGTTCAAGTGCGGTCCAGATGTCTGCGTCCGTGTACTTCTCAAAGGGATCCAGATTATACCTGTTGAGAGATAAGATAAAGTTTTACTCAAAACGTTTATTAATTAACCACGAACGCGAAACAATTCTGTCTTCATACATAAGGTTTAACAATGAATGCTGGGAATGACTGATGAAAAATACTTCTATGCGCGCCAATGTACTACATGAAACAAATACTGGACCGATTTAGAAAAGAATGTTTACAAACATTTTTATTTTACAAAACTCACCTAAGTGTACCAGCAAAAAGGACAGGGTCTTGTGGAATCGACGACAACATTGAACGCAAAAGTTTACGCGATACAGTTCCAATTTCTACGTCATCAATAACCACTTGCCCTCCTGATATATCCGTCAATCTGAAGAGCGCCGCGGCCAAGGAGGATTTACCTATATACATAAACAAACATAGCGAGAGACGTTTATTAGACTTTTCCCAATATTGAGTTGAAAACTTGTAGTTATTAGGCACTTACAAGGCCAATTTGTAATGTATTTTTTTTGTACTTATTATATCAAACACAAATTTATAGTGATACCGACCAATTGTGTTTTGTTGCGTAGAACTGGTTTCAATTCAGAAACGCAAACTGTATTGCTCAGCCTTTATATATTACACACTTATTCTTGCCTTTTTTCTTTAATATTAACACAAATGAATGATGAAAGCAATGGTTTAAATAGAAAGAATGTAGTGTAATAATCAAGAGAAAATAAATAAATGAATAAAATGTTTTGGTTTGAATGCTATTTCTGAAGGCTGTTAATGAGATTTCAAGTATATTTGCAAACAATTTGCTGAAATACAAAACAAATAAGTAAAAAAAAAAAATTAAATTGAATAACAAATACACATTTCATGGCAGAAACAAATTTCTTTCCGAATACTATTTTGTCTAACTCAACGTAAAAAATGTTATTTTTTCATAGATCTGATAATAAAGGGGCGGGTATGTGTCATTTTAGAAATCAATTTTTACAATTTTGTTGATGTGCTGAGGTAAGTAAATTTGAAGGCCTGTAATATCTAAAACAAATTCTCAAAATTTACAGACGTGATGAACAAGTATGAAATTGTGTTTTCAGCAAACAAACAAAACAAAACAAAGCCAAAAACAAACAATTGAAACTAAAACTTTTCCTACCCGCTCCCGTGCGGCCGACAATGCCGACCTTCTGTTTGGGAAGAATATCGAAACTGATGTTCTGCAGCACCAGATCCATGTCACTTCGGTATTTCATCATCACATTGGAGAATGTTATCCTTCCTTGGCTTGGCCAGTTTTCGTCTACTTTCGAACTCCCAGTTTCCCTCTCGATGTCGAGGATCTAAACAGATATGTCACAACATCAAACATAAAGGGAAACTATTGTAATTGTTTTAAGTTTTAATCGAGGTTAAGAGCCAGATAACCCTGATATATCGAAAAGGATCAGGGATCCCAGTTCAAATAACATGCTTCAATTTCACATGCAGGGACATCTGATCGGCCGAATGCTGTGTTTTCCTTGTTGTACTTTTGGGTTGTACATTAGATAGCATTGTTATTTTACCGTAGAGGCTCCACCCATCACTAAAATCACCGGAGGATCATCATTTTATACCAATTTAAACCAAACGAAATACATAAACGTTTCTCTCCAACAAAAGAGCATTTTGAACGCATAAAAGCCCTGTGTTCACCTCCCCCTTTTCATTGACCTGTTGTGGTTACATGCACGTGTTTGTTCTTTGGACTGATCAGAACATTGGCGCCCCTCTCTGTTATACGGTTCCATGCTGCCAACTGCTCGATGTTGATAGGAATTGTCATTCTACGCCTTTTCATTTTACAAAATTGCATTATGTTTTAGCAAGGAGTGTTAAGGGCAGCGAAGGAAAAATCTAGTGTGGGGACATTGTTTGCCGTCAGAAAGTCACCACGGTCCTCCCAACAGGCAACTGTGCGTTGCTCTGCAAGAACATCGGTCAATTGCCCCGTAAAAGTTAAATGTCATTGAATTAAAACACTAGGAGAACCTTACAAGCATGTGCTACCCCTCAGCAAACTCTCACAAAATCCCCCTCGAAAGCGGATATTCTTTATTTTTCGAGCTTGTGAAAGCGCTCATGGACATATTTTGACACAACCTCAGACGACTGCTTGATAAAGCAGAAACTTGGACTCATCCACAAAAAAAGCTCTTTTCCAATGTCCAATTTTGAAGCGATTTACCGAATGTGAAGTTGTGGGCACACATGGCTATTCAGCTCTTTATTATAATGCTTGGTTGAAAGCACAACACAACTATTTTGTCGATTCCATTTTATGTTTCTGTATAAATATCTGTTGGTGTATTAAAAATTACCAATTAGATATTGGTTGTGATGTATCCCTATATTGAATATCGTCATAATGGACATTTAGTTCAACACCTATAGGATGGGAAAGATAACCAAATTAAAGGCGAATATTGGTTTTTGAAATCATTTAGCTCAATGAAGACTACAATCTCATTTACATTCTTTTAAACAATATGGCTTCAAACTATAGCTAATTCCATTTTGCATCAAGTAAATATAGTTTAACGTGATTCACTTATTTGCGTAGGTCATATTGATGAACTTATCTGTAAATATGTATATGTACCATGATATCTGTGAATAACATGTGAAATTAAATTAAATCAAAAGAAAAGAAAAGAGACGAGGAGCAAAGTAAAATAACAGAGTCGTGCTGCATACTTCATACTCATGAATACGTTCAATACATGTAAATCTGGATTCCACCTCATTCAACATCCGGGCGAAGAACTGGATAACAGATGTCATCTGAAATCAGTAAATAAAGATATAAATATTGACCAAAATGGTAATATAGATACAAGTAATAGCCAAAAATATCGGAAGTATTCAAATGCAATACTGTAGTTTTACGAGAATCCGGTAGGGAAATATAAATAACTGCAGATCATGGTGAGTGAGAGGGAACTTTACATTGAGTGAAATGCATGGTGAGTGACAGAAATAATTATCACGATTGACATAATGAGTGAGTGGGAAACTTATATTAATTGACATGGTGAGTGAGTGAGAAACCGACACTGAGGAACCTGGTGAGTGAGTGAGAAACTTATATTGATTGACATGGTGAGTGAGCGAGAAACTAACACTGAGGAACATGTTGAGTGAGTGAAAAAACTTATAATGATTGACATGGTGAATGAGTGAGAAACTTATATTGATTGACATGGTGAGTAAGTAAGAAACTTACATTGATGGACATGGTGAGTAACAGTTAAACTTACTTTGATGGACATGGTGAGTGAGAGAGAAACTTGCATTGATGGACATGGTGAGTGAGTGAGAAACTTATATTGATTGACATGCTGAGTGAGTGAGAAACTTATATTGATTGACATGGTGATTGAGGGAGAAATTAACACTGAGTGACATGGTGAGTGAGGGAGAAATTAACACTGGGGAACATGGTGAGTGAGTAAGAAACTTATATTGATTGACATGGTGAGTGAGTGATAATCTTACATTGATAGCCATGGTGAGTGAATGAGAAACTTACATTGATGGACATGGTGAGTGAGGGAGAAATTAACACTGATGAACATGGTGAGTGAATGAGAAACTTATATTGATGGACATGGTGAGTGACAGTGAAACTTACATTAAGGGACATGGTGAGTGAGCGAAAAACGTACACTGAGGACATGGTTAGTGAAGGAGAAACTTACACTGAAGGACATAGCGAGTAACAGTTGAACTTACACTGAGGGACATGAAAGGTGACAGTGTAACTTATATTGATGGACATCGTGAGTGACAGTGTAACTTATATTGATGGACATGGTGAGTGAGTGATAAACTTATAATGAGGGAAACTGTAAGTGAGGGAGAAACTGATATTGAAGGTCATGGTGAGTAACAGTTAAACTTATATCGAGTGACATGGTGAGTGAGAGAGAACTTTAAATTGACGGATATTGTGAGTGACAGTGTAACTTACACTAAGGAACATGGTGAGTGAGTGAGAAATGTATATTGATGGATATGGTGAGTAACAGTTGAACTTACACTGAGGGACATGGAAAGTGACAGTGTTACTTACATCGATTGACATGGTAAGTGACAGATAAACTTACATAGATGTACATTGTGAGTGAGGGAGAAACTTATATCGAGTGACATGGTGAGTGAGAGAGAACTTTAAATTGATGGACATGGTGAGTGACAGTGTAACTTATATTGATGTATATGGTGGGTGAGGAAGAAACTTACACTGAGGAACCTGATGAGTGAGTGAGATATTTATATTGATTGACAAGGTGATTAACAGTTGATCTTACACTGAGGGACATGGTGAGTGACAGTGTAACTTATATTGATGGATATGGTGAATGAGGGAAAAACGTACAATGAGGGGGACTAGTGAATGAGGGAGAAACTTACACTGAGGGACATTGTAAGTGAGTGAGAACCTTACACTGAGGGACATGGTGAGTGAGGTAGAAACATACATTGAGGGACATATAAGGTGACAGTGTTACTTATATTGATGGACATTGTGAATGAGGGAAAAACGTACACTGAGGGACAGGGTGAGTGAGAGAGGACTTTACATTGAGGGACATGGCGAGTAAGAGAGAACCTTACTTTGAAGAACATAGTGAGCGAGAGAGAAACTTATATTGATTGACATGGTGAGTGAGTGGGAAACTTATATTGATTGGCATGGTGAATGAGGGAGAAACTTATATTGAATGACATGGTGAGTGAGGGAGAAACTTACATTTATTGACATAGTGAGTGAATGAGAAACCTATCTTGATTGATATGGTGGGTGAGAGAGAAACTTACATTCATTGACATGGTGAGTGAGGGAGAAACTTATGTTGATGGACATGGTGAGTGAGGGGAAACGTACACTGAGGGATATGGTGAGTGAGAGAGAAACTTACATTGATGGACATGGTGAGTGAGTGAGAACTTTAAATTGATGGACATGGTGAGTGACAGTGTAACTTATATTGATGGACATGGTGAGTGACAGTGTAACTTATATTGATGTATATGGTGGGTGAGGAAGAAACTTACACTGAGGAACCTGATGAGTGAGTGAGATATTTATATTGATTGACAAGGTGATTAACAGTTGATCTTACTCTGAGGGACATGGTGAGTGACAGTGTAACTTATATTGATGGATATGGTGAATGAGTGAAAAACGTACAATGAGGGGGACTAGTGAATGAGGGAGAAACTTACACTGAGGGACATTGCAAGTGAGTGAGAAACTTACACTGAGGGACATGGTGAGTGAGTGAGAACCTTACACTGAGGGACATGGTGAGTGAGTGGGAAACTTATATTATGTAGCATGGTAAGTGAGGGAGAAACTTATATTGATTGTCATGGTGAGTGAGTGAGAAATCTATATTGATTGACATGATGAGTGAGTGAGAAACTTACATTGATTGACATGGTGAGTGAGTGAGAAACTTATGTTGATGGACATGGTGAATGAGGGAAAACGTACACTGAGGGACATGGTGAGTGATAGAGAACCTTACACTGAGGGACATGGTGAGTGAGGTAGAAACATACATTGAGGGACATATAAGGTGACAGTGTTACTTATATTGATGGACATTGTGAATGAGGGAAAAACGTACACTGAGGGACAGGGTGAGTGAGAGAGGACTTTACATTGAGGGACATGGTGAGTAAGAGAGAACCTTACTTTGAGGAACATAGTGAGCGAGAGAGAAACTTATATTGATTGACATGGCGAGTGATTGGGAAACTTATATTGATTTACATGGTGAGTGAGTGAGGACTGATAGTGATTGACATGGGGAGTGAGTGAGAAACTGATATTGATTGACATGGTGAGTGAGGTAGAAACTTACATTGTGGGACATAGAAGGTGAGAGTGTTACTTATATTGATGGACATTGTGATTGATGGAAACATGTACACGAGGGACAAGGTGAGTGAGAGAGGACTTTACATTGATGGACATGGTGAGTGACAGTGTAACTTATATTGATGTATATGGTGGGTGAGGAAGAAACTTACACTGAGGAACCTGATGAGTGAGTGAGAAGTTTATATTCGCTATCATGGTGGTTGAGTGAGAAACTTATATTGATTGACATGGTGAGTGAATGAGAAACTTATATTGATTGGCATGGTAAGTGAGTGAGAAACTTATATTGATTGACATGGTGAGTGAGTGAGACACCTATGTTGATTGACATGGTGAGTGAGTGATAAACTTATAATGATTGACATGGTGAGTGAGAGAGAAACTTACATTAATGGACATGGTGAGTGAGTGATAAACTTATAATGATTGACATGGTGAGTGGGTGAGAAATTTATATTGATCGACATGGTAAGTGAGTGAGAAACTTATATTGATTGACATGGTGAGTGAGTGAGAAACTTATATTGATTGACATGGTGAGTGAATGAGAAACTTATATTGATTGGCATGGTAAGTGAGGGAGAAACTTATATTGATTGACATGGTGAGTGAATGAGAAACTTATATTGATTGGCATTGTAAGAGAGTGAGAAACTTATATTGATTGACATGGTGAGTGAGTGAGAAATTTATATTGATTGACATGGTGAGTTAGTGAGAAACTTATATTGATTGACATGGTGAGTGAGTGAGACACTTACACTGATTGACATGGTGAGTAACAGTTAAACTTATATTGATTGACACAGTGAGTGAATGAAAATTTGTTGATGAATGACATGCTGAGTGATAGAGAAACTTACATTGATTGACACAGTAAGTGAATGAGAAACTTTTAGTGATTGACATGGTGAGTGAGTGAGAAGTTTTTATTGAATGACATGGTGAGTGAGGAGGAAACTTACATTGATTGCCATGGTGAGTGAGGGAGAAACTTACATTGATTGACACAGTGAGTGAATGAGAAACTTATATTGATTGACATGGTGAGTGAGTGAGAAGCTTATGTTGATGGACATGGTGATTGAGGGGAAACGTACACTGAGGGACATGGTGTGTGAAAGAGAAACTTACATTTATGGACATGGTGAGTGAGTGAGACACTTACACTGATGGACATGGTGAGTAACATTTAAACTTATATTAATTGACATGGTGAGTGACGGAGAAACTAACACTGAGGAACATGGTGAGTGAGTGAGAAACTGATATTGATTGACACAGTGAGTGAGTGAGAATTTGTTAATGAATGACATGCTGAGTGGGTGAGAAACTTACACTGATGGACATGGTGAGACACATTTAAACTTATATTAATTGACATGGTGAGTGACGGAGAAACTAACACTGAGGAACATAGTGAGTGAGTGAGTGAGAAACCTATATTGATTGACACAGTGAGTGAATGAGAATTTGTTAATGAATGACATGCTGAGTGATTGAGAAACTTATGTTGATTGACATGGTAAATAAGGGAGAAACTTACATTGATGGACATGGTGGATGAGAGAGAACTTTACATTGATGGACATGGTGAGTATCAGTTAAACTTACATTGAGGAATGGAAGGTGACAGTATTACTTATCTTGATGACATAGTGAATGACAGTGTAACTGACACATAGTGACATGGTAAGTAAGGGAGAAACTTACATTGATGGACATGGTGAGTGAGGAAGAAACTAACAATGAGGGACATGGTGAGTGAGAGAGAAACTTACATTGAGGGACATGGTGTGTGAGAGAGAAACTTACACTGAGGGACATGATGAGTAACACTTAAACTTACACTGAGGGACATGGTGAGTGAGGGAGAAACTTATATTGAAGGACATGATGAGTGACAGTTAAACTTATATTGAGGGACATGGCAAGTAAGAGAGAAACTTGTATTGATGGACATGGTGGATGAGAGAGAACTTTACATTGAGGGACATGGTGAGTGAGTGAAAAACTTACACCGAGGGACATAATGAGTGAGTGAGCAATTTATATTGATTGACATGGTGAGTGACGGAAAACTTATATTGATTGTCATGGTGAGTGAGTGAGCAATTTTTATTGATTGAAATGGTGAATGAGTGAGAAACTTACATTGATTGACATGGTGAGTGACAGAGAACCTTACATTGAGGGACATGGTGAGTGAGTGAGAAACTTACACCGAGGGACATAATGAGTGAGTGAGCAATTTATATTGATTGACATGGTGAGTGACGGAAAACTTATATTGATTGTCATGGTGAGTGAGTGAGCAATTTATATTGATTGACATGGTGAATGAGTGAGAAACTTACATTGATGGACATGGTGGGTGAGAAAGAAACTTACATTGAGTGACATGGTGAGTGAGAGAGAAATTTGTAATGATGGACATGTTGAGTGAGAGAAAAACTTACACTGAGGGACATGATGAGTAACATTTTAACTTACACTGAGGGACATTATGAGGGAGTGAGAAACTTTTATTGATTGACATGGCAAGTGAGAGAGAAACTTACACTGAGGGACATGGTGAGTGAGTGAGATACTTACATTGAGGGACATGGTGTGTGAGAGAGAAACTTATACTGAGGGACATGGTGAGTGACATTTAAACTTATATTGAGGGACATGGCAAGTGAGAGAGAAACTTACACTGAGGGACATGGGGAGTGAGTGAGAAACTTATACTGAGGGACATGGTGAGTGACATTTAAACTTATATAGAGGGACATGGCAAGTGAGAGAGAAATTAACATTGATGGACATGGTGAGTAACAGTTAAACTTACATTGTCAGACATGGAAGGTGACAGTGTTACTTATCTTGAGGACATAGTGAATGACAGTGTAACTGAAACAGAGGGACATGGTAAGTAAGGGAGAAACTTACATTGATGGACATGGTGAGTGAGTGAGAAACTTACATTGATTGACATGGTGAGTGAGTGAGAAACTTACGCTGAGGGACATTAATAGTGAGAGAGAAACTTATATTATTTAACATGGTAAGTGAGGGAGAAACTAAATCTGAGGAATATGGTGAGTGAGTTAGAAACTTACATTGATTGACATGGTGAGTGAGAGAGAAACTTACATTGAGGGACATGGTGTGTGAGAGAGAAACTTACACTGAGGGACATGGTGAGTGACAGTTAAACTTACATTGAGGGACATGGCAAGTGAGAGAGAAACTTATATTGATGGACATGGTGGATGAGAGAGAACTTTACATTGATGGACATGGTGGATGAGAGAGAACTTTACATTGATCGATATGGTGAGTAACAGTTAAACTTACAATGTGAGACATGGAAGGTGACAGTGTTACTTATCTTGAGGACATAGTGAATGACAGTGTAACTGACACAGGGGGACATGGTAAGTAAGGGAGAAACTTACATTGATGGACATGGTGAGTGAGTAAGAAACTTACATTGATTGACATGGTGAGTGAGTGAGAAACTTACACTGAGGGACATTAATAGTGAAAGAGAAACTTATATTATTTAACATGGTTAGTGAGGGAGAAACTAAATCTGAGGAATATGGTGAGTGAGTTAGAAACTTACATTGATGGACATGGTGGGCTGAGAGAGAAACTTACATTGAGGGACATAATGAGTGAGTGAGGAACTTATACTGATTGACATGGTGAGTGATCGAGAAACTAACACTGGGGAACATGGTGAGTGAGTGAGAAACTTATATTTGTTGACATGGTGATTGACGGAAAACTTATATTGAATGTCATGGTGAGTGAGAGAGAAACTTATATTGAATGTCATGGTGAGTGAGAGAAAAACTTACACTGAGGGACATGATGAGTAACATTTTAACTTACACTGAGGGAAATGATGAGTAACACTTAAACTTACACTGAGGGACATTATGAGGGAGTGAGAAACTTTTATTGATTGACATGGTGAGTGAGGAAGAAACTAACAATGAGGGACATGGTGAGTGAGTGAGATACTTATATTGATTGACATGGTAAGTGAGAGAGAAATTTATACTGAGGGACATGGTGAGTGAGGGATAAACTTACACTGAGGGACATGGTGAGTGAGAGAGAAACTTACACTGAGGACATGGTGAGTGAGGGAGAAACTTATATTGAAGGACATGATGAGTAACAGTTAAACTTATATTGAAGGACATGGCAAGTGAGAGAGAAATTAACATTGATGGACATGGTGGATGAGAGAGAACTTTACATTGATGGACATGGTGGATGAGAGAGTGAGAAACTTACACTGAGGGACATGGTGAGTGAGGGAGAAACTTATATTGAAGGAAATGATAAGTAACAGTTAAACTTACATTGAGGGACATGGCGAGTGAGAGAGAAATTAACATTGATGGACATGGTGGATGAGAGAGAACTTTACATTGATGGACATGGTGGATGAGAGAGAACTTTACATTGATGGACATGGTGGATGAGAGAGTGAGAAACTTACACTGAGGGACATGGTGAGTGAGGGAGAAACTTATATTGAAGGACATGATAAGTAACAGTTAAACTTACATTGAGGGACATGGCAAGTGAGAGAGAAATTAACATTGATGGACATGGTGGATGAGAGAGAACTTTACATTAATGGACATGGTGAGTAACAGTTAAACTTACATTGAGAGACATGGAAGGTGACAGTGTTACTTATCTTGTGGACATAGTGAATGACAGTGTAACTGACACAGAGGGATATGGTAAGTAAGGGAAAAACTTACATTGATGGACATGGTTGATGAGAGAGAACTTTACATTGATGGACATGGTGAGTGAGTGAGAAACTTACATTGATTGACATGGTGAGTGACAGTGAAACTTACATTGAGGGACATGGTGAGTGAGGGAGAAACTTATATTGAGGGACATGGTGAGTGAGCGAGATCCTTACATTGAGGGACATGGTGAGTAACAGTGAAACTTACATTGAGGGACATGGTGAGGGACAGTGAAACTTACATTGAGGGACATGGTGAGTGACAGTGAAACTTAGATTGAGGGACATGGTGAGTGACAGTGAAACTTACCTTGAGGGACATGGTGAGTGAGTGAGATCCTTACCTTGAGGGACATGGTGAGTGACAGTGAAACTTACCTTGAGGAACATGGTGAGTGAGTGAGATCCTTACATTGAGGGACGTTGTGAGTGACAGTGAAACTTACATTGAGGGACATGGTGAGTGACAGTGAAACTTACATAAAGGGACATGGTGAGTGAGTGAGAAACTTACATTGAGGGACAGGGTGAATGACAGAGAAACTTACACTGAGGGACATGGTGAGTGAGGGAGAAACTTACATTGAGGGACATGGTGAGTGACAGAGAAACTTACATAAAGGGACATGGTGAGTGAGGGAGAAACTTACATTGAGGGACAGGGTGAATGACAGAGAGACTTACACTGGGGGACATGGAGAGTGAGGGAGAAACTTATATTGAGGGACATGGTGAGTGAGTGAGATCCTTACATTTAGGGCCATGGTTAGTGACAGTGAAACTTACATTGAGGGACATGGTGAGTGAGGGAGAAACTTATATTAAGGGATATGGTGAATGAGTGAGATCCTTACATTGAGGGACATGGTGAGTGACAGTGAAACTTACATTGAGGGACATGGTGAGTGACAGAGAAACTTACACTGAGGGACATGGTGAGTGAGGGAGAAACTTATATTGAGGGACATGGTGAGTGAGTGAGATCCTTACATTGAGGGACATGGTTAGTGACAGTGAAACTTACATTGAGGGACATGGTGAGTGACAGAGAAACTTACACTGAGGGACATGGTGAGTGAGGGAGAAACTTATATTGAGGGACATGGTGAGTGAGTGAGATCCTTACATTGAGGGACATGGTTAGTGACAGTGAAACTTACATTGAGGGACATGGTGAGTGACAGAGAAACTTACACTGAGGGACATGGTGAGTGAGGGAGAAACTTATATTGAGGGACATGGTGAGTGAGTGAGATCCTTACATTGAGGGACATGGTTAGTGACAGTGAAACTTACATTGAGGGACATGGTGAGTGACAGAGAAACTTACACTGAGGGACATGGTGAGTGAGGGAGAAACTTATATTGAGGGACATGGTGAGTGAGTGAGATCCTTACATTGAGGGACATGGTTAGTGACAGTGAAACTTACATTGAGGGACATGGTGAGTGACAGAGAAACTTACACTGAGGGACATGGTGAGTGAGGGAGAAACTTATATTGAGGGACATGGTGAGTGAGTGAGATCCTTACATTGAGGGACATGGTGAGTGACAGTGAAACTTACATTGAGGGACATGGTGAGTGACAGAGAAACTTACACTGAGGGACATGGTGAGTGAGGGAGAAACTTATATTGAGGGACATGGTGAGTGAGTGAGATCCTTACATTGAGGGACATGGTGAGTGACAGTGAAACTTACATTGAGGGACATGGTGAGTGACAGAGAAACTTACACTGAGGGACATGGTGAGTGAGGGAGAAACTTATATTGAGGGACATGGTGAGTGAGTGAGATCCTTACATTGAGGGACATGGTGAGTGACAGTGAAACTTACATTGAGGGACATGGTGAGTGACAGAGAAACTTACACTGAGGGACATGGTGAGTGAGGGAGAAACTTATATTGAGGGACATGGTGAGTGAGTGAGATCCTTACATTGAGGGACATGGTGAGTGACAGTGAAACTTACATTGAGGGACATGGTGAGTGACAGAGAAACTTACACTGAGGGACATGGTGAGTGAGGGAGAAACTTATATTGAGGGACATGGTGAGTGAGTGAGATCCTTACATTGAGGGACATGGTGAGTGACAGTGAAACTTACATTGAGGGACATGGTGAGTGACAGAGAAACTTACACTGAGGGACATGGTGAGTGAGGGAGAAACTTATATTGAGGGACATGGTGAGTGAGTGAGATCCTTACATTGAGGGACATGGTGAGTGACAGTGAAACTTACATTGAGGGACATGGTGAGTGACAGAGAAACTTACACTGAGGGACATGGTGAGTGAGGGAGAAACTTATATTGAGGGACATGGTGAGTGAGTGAGATCCTTACATTGAGGGACATGGTGAGTGACAGTGAAACTTACATTGAGGGACATGGTGAGTGACAGAGAAACTTACACTGAGGGACATGGTGAGTGAGGGAGAAACTTATATTGAGGGACATGGTGAGTGAGTGAGATCCTTACATTGAGGGACATGGTGAGTGACAGTGAAACTTACATTGAGGGACATGGTGAGTGACAGAGAAACTTACACTGAGGGACATGGTGAGTGAGGGAGAAACTTATATTGAGGGACATGGTGAGTGAGTGAGATCCTTACATTGAGGGACATGGTGAGTGACAGTGAAACTTACATTGAGGGACATGGTGAGTGAGTGAGAAACTTACATTGAGGGACATGGTGAGTGAGTGAGAAACTTACATTGAGGGACATGGTGAGTGAGTGAGAAACTTACATTGAGGGACATGGTGAGTGAGTGAGAAACTTACATTGAGGGACATGGTGAGTGAGTGAGAAACTTACATTGAGGGACATGGTGAGTGAGTGAGAAACTTACATTGAGGGACATGGTGAGTGAGTGAGAAACTTACATTGAGGGACATGGTGAGTGAGTGAGAAACTTACATTGAGGGACATGGTGAGTGAGTGAGAAACTTACATTGAGGGACATGGTGAGTGAGTGAGAAACTTACATTGAGGGACATGGTGAGTGAGTGAGAAACTTACATTGAGGGACATGGTGAGTGAGTGAGAAACTTACATTGAGGGACATGGTGAGTGAGTGAGAAACTTACATTGAGGGACATGGTGAGTGAGTGAGAAACTTACATTGAGGGACATGGTGAGTGAGTGAGAAACTTACATTGAGGGACATGGTGAGTGAGTGAGAAACTTACATTGAGGGACATGGTGAGTGAGTGAGAAACTTACATTGAGGGACATGGTGAGTGAGTGAGAAACTTACATTAAGGGACATGGTGAGTGAGTGAGAAACTTACATTGAGGGACATGGTGAGTGACGGTGAAACTTACATTAAGGGACATGGTGAGTGAGTGAGAACCTTACATTGAGGGACATGGTGAGTGAGTGAGAACCTTACATTGAGGGACATGGTGAGTGAGTGAGAAACTTACATTGAGGGACATGGTGAGTGAGTGAGAACCTTACATTGAGGGACATGGTGAGTGAGTGAGAAACTTACATTGAGGGACATGGTGAGTGAGTGAGAAACTTACATTGAGGGACATGGTGATTGAGAGAGAAACTTACATTGAGGGACATGGTGAGTGAGAGAGAAACTTACATTGAGGGACATGGTGATTGAGAGAGAAACTTAGATTGAGGGACATGGTGAGTGAGAGAGATCCTTACATTGAGGGACATGGTGAGTGAGTGAGATCATTACATTGAGGGACATGGTGAGTGACAGTGAAACCTACATTGAGGGACATGGTCAGTGACAGTGAATCTTACATTAAGGGACATGTTGAATGAGTGAGAAACTTACATTGAGGGACATGGTGAGTGACAGAGAAACTTACATTGAGGGACATGGTGAGTGAGGGAGAAACTTATATTGAGGGACATGGTGAGTGAGTGAGATCCTTACATTGAGGGACAAGGTTAGTGACAGTGACACTTTCATTAAGGGACATGGTGAGTGAGTGAGAAACTTACATTGAGGGACATGGTCAGTGACAGAGAAACTTACACTGAGGGACATGGTGAGTGAGGGAGAAACTTATATTGAGGGAAATGGTGAGTGAGTGAGATCCTTACATTGAGGGACATGGTGAGTGACAGTGAATCTTACATTGAGGGACATGGTGAGGGAGAGAGAAACTTACATTGAGGGACATGGTGAGTGAGAGAGATCCTTACATTGAGGGACATGGTGTGTGACAGTGAAACTTACATTAAGGGATATGGTGAGTGACCGAGAACCTTTCATTGAGGGACATGGTGAGGGAGAACCTTACATTGAGGAACATGGTGAGTGAGTGAAAAACTTACATTGATGGACATGGTGAGTGAGGGAGAAACTCATATTGAGGGACATGGTGAGTGAGTGAGATCCTTACATTGATGGACATGGTGAGTGACAGTGAAACTTACATTGAGGGACATGGTGAGTGAGTGAGAAACCTATATTAAGGGACATGGTGAGTGAGTTAGATCCTTACATTGAGGGACATGGTGAGTGACAGAGAAACTTACACTGAGGGACATGGTGAGTGAGTGAGAAACCTATATTAAGGGACATGGTGAGTGAGTGAGATCCTTACATTGAGGGACATGGTGAGTGAGTGAGATCCTTACCTTGAGGGACATGGTGAGTGACAGTGAAACTTACATTAAGGGACATGGTGAGTGAGTGAGAAACTTACATTTAGGGACATGGTGAGTGACAGAGAAACTTACACTGAGGGACATGGTGAGTGAGTGAGAAACCTATATTAAGGGACATGGTGAGTGAGTTAGATCCTTACATTGAGGGACATGGTGAGTGACAGTGAACCTTACATTAAGGGACATGGTGAGTGAGTGAGAGACTTACATTGAGGGACATGGTGAGTGACAGAGAAACTTACACTGAGGGACATGGTGAGTGAGTGAGATCCTTACATTCAGGGACATGGTTAGTGACAGTGAAACTTACATTAAGGGACATGGTGAGTGAGAAACTTACATAGAGGGACATGGTGGGTGACAGAGAAACTTACACTGAGGGACATTAATAGCGAGAGAGAAACTTATATTATTTAACATGGTAAGTGAGGGAGAAAACAAATCTGAGGAATATGGTGAGAAAATTAGGAATTTATATTGATTGACATGGTGAGTGAGGTAGAAACTTACATTGATGGACATGGTGGGTGAGAGAGAATCACATGGTGAGTGAGTGAGAAACTTACATTGAGGGACATGTGAGTGACAGAGAAACTTACACTGAGGGACATTAATAGTGAGAGAGAAACTTATATTATTTAACATGGTAAGTGAGGGAGAAACCAAATCTGAGGAATATGGTGAGTAAATTAGGAATTTATATTGATTGACATGGTGAGTGAGGTAGAAACTTACATTGATGGACATGGTGGGTGAGAGAGAATCACATGGTGAGTGAGTGAGAAACTTACATTGAGGGACACGGTGAGTGAGAGAGAAACGTACACTGAGGGACATGGTGAGTGAGCGAGAAACTTACATTGATGGACATGGTGAGTGAGGGAGAAACTTCTATTTAGGGACATGGTGAGTGAGTGAGAAACTTACATTTAGGGACATGGTGAGTGACAGAGAAACTTACACTGAGGGACATGGTGAGTGAGGGAGAAACCTATATTAAGGGACATGGTGAGTGAGTTAGATCCTTACATTGAGGGACATGGTGAGTGAGTTGAGAAACTTACATTGAGGGACATGGTGATTGAGAGAGAAACTTAGGACATGGTGAGTGAGTGAGATCCTTACATTGAGGGACATGGTTAGTGACAGTGAAACTTACATTAAGGGACATGTTGAATGAGTGAGAAACTTACTTTGAGGGACATTGTGAGTGACAGTGAAACTTACATTAAGGGACATGTTGAATGAGTGAGAAACTTACTTTGAGGGACATGGTTAGTGACAGTGAAACTTACATTAAGGGACATGTTGAGGGAGTGAGAAACTTATATTGAGGGACATGGTGAGTGAGTAAGAACCTTACATTGAGGGACATGGTGAGTGAGTGAGAAACCTATATTAAGCGACATGGTGAGTGAGTGAGATCCTTACATTGAGGGACATGGTTAGTGACAGTGACACTTACATTAAGGGACATGGTGAGTGAGTGAGAGACTTACATTGAGGGACATGGTGAGTGACAGAGAAACTTACACTGAGGGACATTAATAGTGAGAGAGAAACTTATATTATTTAACATGGTAAGTGAGGGAGAAACCAAATCTGAGGAATATGGTGAGTAAATTAGGAATTTATATTGATTGACATGGTGAGTGAGGTAGAAACTTACATTGATGGACATGGTGGGTGAGAGAGAATCTTACATTGAGGAACATAATGAGTGAGTGAGCAATTTATATTGATTGACATGGTGAGTGATCGAGAAACTAACACTGGGGAACATGGTGAGTGAGTGAGAAACTTATATTCGTTGACATGGTGATAGACGGAAAACTTATATTGATTGTCATGGAGAGTGAGTGAGCAATTTATATTGATTGACATGTTGGGTGAGTGAGAAACTTACTTTGATGGACATGGTGGGTGAGAGAGAAACTTACATTGAGTGACATGGGAGTGAGAGAGACATTTGTAATGATGGACATGTTGAGTGAGAGAAAAAACTTACACTGAGGAACATGATGAGTAACACTTAAACTTACACTGAGGGACATTATGAGAGGTGAGAAACTTTTATTGATTGACATGGTGAGTGAGGAAGAAACTAACAATGAGGGACATGGTGAGTGAGTGAGATACTTATATTGATTGACATGGTGAGTGTCAGTGTAACTTACATTGATGGACATGGTGAGTGAGTGAGAAACTAATATTGAGGGACATGGTGAGTGAGGGATAAACTTACACTGAGGGACATGGTGAGTGAGAGAGAAACTTACACTGAGGGACATGGTGAGTGAGTGAGATCCTTACATTGAGGGACATGGTGAGTGACAGTGAAACTTACATTGAGGGACATGGTGAGTGACAGTGAAACTTACATTGAGGGACATGGTGAGTGAGTGAGATCCTTACATTGAGGGACATGGTGAGGGAGTGAGAAACTTACATTGAGGGACATGGTGATTGAGAGAGAAACTTACATTGAGGGACATGGTGAGTGAGAGAGATCCTCACAGTGAGGGACATGGTGAGTGACAGTGAAACTTACATTAAGGGACATGGTGAGTGAGTGAGAAACTTACATTAAGGGACATGGTGAGTGAGTGAGAAACTTACATTGAGGGACATGTTGAGTTAGAGAAAAACTTACACTGAGGGACATGGTGAGTGAGTGAGAAACTTACATTGAGGGACATGTTGAGTTAGAGAAAAACTTACATTGAGGGACATGGTGAGTGAGAGAGAAACTTACATTGAGGGACATGGTGAGTGAGAGAGAAACTTACATTAAGGGACATGGTGAGTGAGTGAGAAACTTACATTGAGGGACATGGTGAGTGAGAGAGAAACTTACACTGAGGGGCATGGTGAGTGAGAGAGAAACTTACACTGAGGGACATGGTGAGCGAGGGAGAAACTTATATTGAAGGACATGATGAGTGAGGAAGAAACTTACATTGATGGACATGGTGAGTGAGGGAGAAACTTATATTGAGGGACATGGTGAGTGAGAGAGAAACTTACATTAAGGGACATGGTGAGTGAGTGAGAAACTTACATTGAGGGACATGGGGAGTGAGAGAGAAACTTACACTGAGGGGCATGGTGAGCGAGGGAGAAACTTATATTGAGGGACATGGTGAGTGAGAGAGAAACTTACATTAAGGGACATGGTGAGTGAGGGAGAAACTTATCTTGAAGGACATGATGAGTGACAGTTAAACTTATATTGAGGGACATGGCAAGTGAGAACAAACTTATATTGAGGGACATGGTGAGTGAGAGAGAAACTTACACTGAGGGGCATGGAGGGAGAAACTTATATTGAAGGACATGATGAGTGACAGTTAAACTTACATTGATGGACACGGTGTGTGACAGTGAAACTTACATTGAGGGACATGGTGAGTGACAGAGCGGCCAAAGCAGGAGATATGGTTCCCTTAGTAAAGAGTACAATGATAGTTATAACTATTGTCAGTACAGATCCGCCGAAGTCCAATCTGAGGCCCATCCACTTGATGCAAGATTCAAAAAGAAAGAGTCCCATTGAAGTCTTGTCCGAGTATTCTTGGGATCTTAAATGAAGAAAAATCTAATTATTTATTAATATTGTGTTTATCTTATTTTATATATATATTTTATTATTGCATAAGAATATTATAATATCAAACTATGTATCATATTTCAATCTCATATACTTTGATGTTAAATTTGTTTCGATGATAAGGGGAAATTGATTGAAGTCTCAAAACGGTATTAGATGAGGTTGCCGTTCTCTTCAAGTGATAGAACGTTTTAAGCAGATTTCGTGCCGGAACTTACCCATTCACGAAGTTGTTTTCTTGCGAGTAGGAAACAATGGTACTAAGTCCATTACATGATGTGGTCACATGACTAATAAGTGGGGACCTTACGACATTCTCAAGTCGTTTGATATTTAGGACTGACACGGCTGCCATGGTTTTAATAATATAACAGTAGAATCCAACGGGAACAACTGCGATAAGGAGGAAGGGGAAATTGTAGGATGCGCTGACAATAGATGCTATTATCAGGACCGTGACCTGGAGTAGATTATCAATCAGATTAGGGAGGAACACATCAACTGCAATAGAAAAGAAAAGGGTCAATATTAGGTTTGATACTTGTCCCTATTACACTTCACTATGCTATCTAATTATTCTCTTTTATATGGGGGCCGCGGTGGCCATGTGGCTACGGCATCTGGCATCTGGGTCGTCGGGTGGCGCAGTGGATAACACACTTGCCTTTCACCAAGTTGCCGGGGTTCGATTATCCGATCGGACGTGAAAAAGGTATGCCCGACCACGTGAGTTTTCTCAAGGTACTCTGGTTTTCCACCACAGTAAGTCCAAGGCGCACTAACTTCTGGGCCAACAAGAGTGACTAGCATAAATTGTAAAAAAACATTTTAAAAAAAAGGTTTATATAAGGCATGTGATATTCTGCTACCAGTAGCCCTGCATCTGTGGGTCGCGGGTTCGAGGCCACGTGAAGGTTGGTGGTTTTCCTCCGGGAACTCCGAATTTTCTCCACCACCCCAACCTTACATGTCCTTAAATAAACATAGCTAAATCGTCATCTGGTTTCTTAGGAAACGCGCATCATGGAATATGTTTGAACGGAACTGTGCTGCGTACTCTCATAAATATTTAAAAGATGCATTTCGGACCTTATATTTACATTGTATTAAATCCACTTTTATTATTTTAAATTAAAAATAATAGTCTTTTTTTCACGTTAAAAAGCAAAACATCGTTATGAAAACAATATTGATTGAACAGCCTTTTTCGCGGGAAAGATGATGCGTTGTCAACTGTGACGAAATACACAGTTGAGCAATAAACAAATAGTTTCACTTTGAATATCTTTTAATAATTTAATTCATAATACCAGCATATTTAATAAGCATTGATTATCTTAAAAATTGACAATAGATCTTAATTTAAAACGAAATACACTGAAAAATATTTTAGTTGCAAAACATCAGAAATGTATTCCGTGTTCGCGGAGATAGCTGACCGTTAAACGCTTGTGCAGCGGTACGCTCATCAGGCCACGAAGCGGTTGGACTTTTAATGAGATAGAAAGTGCATTCGGGAAATGTGGAGTTTCCTACGAAACCAGATGACGATTTAAAAGATGTTGTTGTGTGAATTCTTGTGTCGATCGACTGTGTTAACAAAACAAGCTCATCGTTTGAGCATTTGGCGTGTATTACTGTCAATGAGGGAACTGGCCGACGAGCCGGGACGATTTCACCTGCTTCGCCAATAGCAACGGACGCCAGTGTATAGGACAGTGAATTATTCTGTTCTGTTGAAAAGGTACATGTTGTACTGTTAATATTACTACACACTTGCCTTCATTGAATCATGCAAACATTTTATGTTGGTACTGTTATCTTGAAGCACTGCACCACAAATGTAAATGGTAGGACGTAAAACACAAACAAACCAAACCACAAATAAATGGTAGGACGTAAAACACAAACAAACCAAACCACAAATAAATGGTCAAACAAAGGGATTTTATTGAAATGAATATATAATATTCTTACGTCTTGTTGTGGTGATTACGATTCAGACTTTGTAACAAAGACTAGCTTGTATATGATTAAGAGTTTCGGAGCAACTATTTTTAACCAGATATTTGGAAGTAAGCCTCGGGACTTCGTAACCAAGATTTAACAGACTATTTGATAACAAAAGATTTACCAGAACAAGTTATAAGAATAACAAGCACGGAGACAAAAACCTACCCAGGTAATAACGACCTTCATTTTAAATAAAATAAATAGAATATTGACTTGTATTATTATTATTTTATAAAAAAAAAAATCCAGCAAGAGAATAGATTAAGCAAAGTGGCAAAACCAAAATTCGAACTCAAAATTAACAAAACAATGGTGAAATATGAACAAAGGGACGATTAACACAGATACTCTCGAAAAGTACAAGGAGAACAAGACCAGGCGTTCATGACAGGTAAGCGTCTTCTGCTTTTTCGACAGCACCCCCATGTAAATTTAAGTCGAATCCAATGAAATCATATTTCATTTTTCTGTTGACGTCCTTTGTAAACTTAAGGACTTTATTTGAAGGATTATTGCTATAGTCTCATTAACAAAATTGAATGTAAGAAAACACGATTTTGTATATATATCTATGGATAATGGAAGATTTTATATATAGTGAATAACTTCATTTAAGCTATGACCGTCTCTTTCCTACCTGCTTCCTGACATATATTTCAAGTAAAATTAGTACCTGCGTCCAGGAATTAACCTATCAATTCAAATATCAAACTCGCTTCAAATCTGATAGATACACTTACCATCCTCTACATCTCGCGAGAATCTGATAAATACACTTACCATCCTCGACATCTCGCGAGAATCTGATAAATACACTTACCATCCTCTAAATCTCGCGCTTACCATCCTCTACATCTCGCGAGAAGCTGATAAATACACTTACAATCCTCTACATCTCGCGCTTACCATCTCCTACATCTCCCGAGAATCTGATAAATACACTTACCATCCTCTACATCTCGCGAGAATCGATTAAGGAGTCGGCCCGGTGGATTTGCGTCAAAGAACTGCATAGGAGCACTCATCACTCTCCCTACGGCATTGTTGTGTAGGGTTACTGTAGCCTTTATCAACACCTGCGTTATATATCGAATGATAAATAAATGAAATGGTTTCATTTTGTTTATAATCGTACATCGCATAAGTTTACCGTTTAGGGTTTAGAATAATTAAGTTGCTTTCGTAGTTTAAGCACGATGTAAGCTTATTTAGAAAGTATCCGTTAGATGATTTGCTTTATCATTATTACTAAGGTTTCTGCAAACATTTGTCGATTTGATGTCAAAATCATTATTTACGAATTGTGGTATATTCAATTGAGGCCACTCGTGTATATCGAAACGGGAATTCAACTGTGCAGAAATTGAATGACACTTTGTTTCTAAAAAACAGAAATATTTCTCGCAATATTGAAATATTTCTGAATTCAGTGAAATTGTTACATATAAATAATATGCCTTTACATGTCGTTTTCTGAATAAGCGATATCGTGCAACGGTGCAAAATTATTTTTTTTGTATTTTGTAATATACATGTATTTGTCCTCCTTGAAACGAAATGTTATTTTGCGGATTTTTCATCTCATCCCAATAAATGCTATTTCATCAGGCATGTATGCTATATCTGATCATGGTTGGTCATCTTTACTCAGGTACGCCTTTTAATGGGCATACAGTTGCTACATATAGCATAGTTAATTCAAAATATTGATTTACATAGGTTGTGTATTCGAAAGTACTGTATACAAAGTGATCAAATTAAACGAATATTGCTAACACTTGTGCCGTCATCAGCCAACAGGACAAGACAAATTGTGTTTTGAATTATACAGTTTTCATACTCTTTAAATTTGATTATGAGAAGATCTCCTCATATCCATTTATAAGAAGGAATTACTTACTGCGCCTGATATTACTCCTTTCAGTACAGCCAGTCCCGCTATCACTAGAGTTGTAAACATATAAACAATCAAATACCAATCCGTTTCCTCTAGTTCCTCTTCCAACTCCGAGGAGGACGTCGTATTTGTTGCCTGTACTGTTGACATGGTGGTACTCTCATTAATTGACCATATCATGTTTGTAGCGTTGGAGTCAGAAAGGAGTGCTATCTGATCTGTGGTAGTCTGCAAATACAGAGTGACTAGTGCAACAATAACTATCGATAAAATCTGCAAACTAACCAATAAACACCAAATTTTGTACATTTGAATGATATTGTTAAATATGGTGATTGTGTTTGTTGTAGAGGCGCTGTAGGCAATAATGGCGTTGTTTGTGATGGTGTTTAGTGTAGGGGTGCTGTAGGCAATAATGGCGTTGTTGGTGATGGTGTATGTTGTAGGGCCCTGTAGGCAATAATGGCGTTGGTGATGATGGTGTTTGTTGTAGGGGCGCTGAAGGCAATAATGGTGTTGGTGGTGATGGTGCTTGTTGTAGGGGCGCTGTAGGCAATAATGACATTGGTGGTGATGGTGAACGTTGCATAGGTGTAGTAGGAAGTGGTGATGTTGATGATGATGATGTTGGCGGTAGGGCTGGTGTTGGTAAAGATGGTAGTAGTTGTAGGGTCCACGTACGTAGTGGTTGTGTTGTTAGTGCGGGTGTTGATTGTAGGGACGTTATTGGTAGTGGTAATGTTAGTGGTGATGGTGTAGGTTGTAGGGACGGTGTAGGTAGTGGTGGTGTTGGTGGTGATGTGTAGGTTGTAGGGACAGTGTAGGCAGTGGTGGTGTTGTTAGTGATGTGTAGGTTGTAGGGACAGTGTAGGTAGTGGTGACGTTGTTGGTGATGGTGATTGCGTTGTTTGTAGGCCTGTGTAGATATGTTTTTGTGTTGATGGTGATGGTCCTGCTAGTGTTTATTGTAGAGACAGTATAGGTAATGATGATGTTGGCGGTGATGGTGTAGGTTGTAGGGACAGTATAGGTAGTGGTGGTGTTGTTAGTGATGTGTAGGTTGTAGGGACAGTGTAGGTAGTGGTGGTGTTGTTAGTGATGTGTAGGTTGTAGGGACAGTGTAGGTAGTGGTGGTGTTGTTAGTGATGTGTAGGTTGTAGGGACAGTGTAGGTAGTGGTGGTGTTGTTAGTGATGTGTAGGTTGTAGGGACAGTGTAGGTAGTGGTGGTGTTGTTAGTGATGTGTAGGTTGTAGGGACAGTGTAGGTAGTGGTGGTGTTGTTAGTGATGTGTAGGTTGTAGGGACAGTGTAGGTAGTGGTGGTGTTGTTAGTGATGTGTAGGTTGTAGGGACAGTGTAGGTAGTGGTGGTGTTGTTAGTGATGTGTAGGTTGTAGGGACAGTGTAGGTAGTGGTGGTGTTGTTAGTGATGTGTAGGTTGTAGGGACAGTGTAGGTAGTGGTGGTGTTGTTAGTGATGTGTAGGTTGTAGGGACAGTGTAGGTAGTGGTGGTGTTGTTAGTGATGTGTAGGTTGTAGGGACAGTGTAGGTAGTGGTGGTGTTGTTAGTGATGTGTAGGTTGTAGGGACAGTGTAGGTAGTGGTGGTGTTGTTAGTGATGTGTAGGTTGTAGGGACAGTGTAGGTAGTGGTGGTGTTGTTAGTGATGTGTAGGTTGTAGGGACAGTGTAGGTAGTGGTGGTGTTGTTAGTGATGTGTAGGTTGTAGGGACAGTGTAGGTAGTGGTGGTGTTGTTAGTGATGTGTAGGTTGTAGGGACAGTGTAGGTAGTGGTGGTGTTGTTAGTGATGTGTAGGTTGTAGGGACAGTGTAGGTAGTGGTGGTGTTGTTAGTGATGTGTAGGTTGTAGGGACAGTGTAGGTAGTGGTGGTGTTGTTAGTGATGTGTAGGTTGTAGGGACAGTGTAGGTAGTGGTGGTGTTGTTAGTGATGTGTAGGTTGTAGGGACAGTGTAGGTAGTGGTGGTGTTGTTAGTGATGTGTAGGTTGTAGGGACAGTGTAGGTAGTGGTGGTGTTGTTAGTGATGTGTAGGTTGTAGGGACAGTGTAGGTAGTGGTGGTGTTGTTAGTGATGTGTAGGTTGTAGGGACAGTGTAGGTAGTGGTGGTGTTGTTAGTGATGTGTAGGTTGTAGGGACAGTGTAGGTAGTGGTGGTGTTGTTAGTGATGTGTAGGTTGTAGGGACAGTGTAGGTAGTGGTGGTGTTGTTAGTGATGTGTAGGTTGTAGGGACAGTGTAGGTAGTGGTGGTGTTGTTAGTGATGTGTAGGTTGTAGGGACAGTGTAGGTAGTGGTGGTGTTGTTAGTGATGTGTAGGTTGTAGGGACAGTGTAGGTAGTGGTGGTGTTGTTAGTGATGTGTAGGTTGTAGGGACAGTGTAGGTAGTGGTGGTGTTGTTAGTGATGTGTAGGTTGTAGGGACAGTGTAGGTAGTGGTGGTGTTGTTAGTGATGTGTAGGTTGTAGGGACAGTGTAGGTAGTGGTGGTGTTGTTAGTGATGTGTAGGTTGTAGGGACAGTGTAGGTAGTGGTGGTGTTGTTAGTGATGTGTAGGTTGTAGGGACAGTGTAGGTAGTGGTGGTGTTGTTAGTGATGTGTAGGTTGTAGGGACAGTGTAGGTAGTGGTGGTGTTGTTAGTGATGTGTAGGTTGTAGGGACAGTGTAGGTAGTGGTGGTGTTGTTAGTGATGTGTAGGTTGTAGGGACAGTGTAGGTAGTGGTGGTGTTGTTAGTGATGTGTAGGTTGTAGGGACAGTGTAGGTAGTGGTGGTGTTGTTAGTGATGTGTAGGTTGTAGGGACAGTGTAGGTAGTGGTGGTGTTGTTAGTGATGTGTAGGTTGTAGGGACAGTGTAGGTAGTGGTGGTGTTGTTAGTGATGTGTAGGTTGTAGGGACAGTGTAGGTAGTGGTGGTGTTGTTAGTGATGTGTAGGTTGTAGGGACAGTGTAGGTAGTGGTGGTGTTGTTAGTGATGTGTAGGTTGTAGGGACAGTGTAGGTAGTGGTGGTGTTGTTAGTGATGTGTAGGTTGTAGGGACAGTGTAGGTAGTGGTGGTGTTGTTAGTGATGTGTAGGTTGTAGGGACAGTGTAGGTAGTGGTGGTGTTGTTAGTGATGTGTAGGTTGTAGGGACAGTGTAGGTAGTGGTGGTGTTGTTAGTGATGTGTAGGTTGTAGGGACAGTGTAGGTAGTGGTGGTGTTGTTAGTGATGTGTAGGTTGTAGGGACAGTGTAGGTAGTGGTGGTGTTGTTAGTGATGTGTAGGTTGTAGGGACAGTGTAGGTAGTGGTGGTGTTGTTAGTGATGTGTAGGTTGTAGGGACAGTGTAGGTAGTGGTGGTGTTGTTAGTGATGTGTAGGTTGTAGGGACAGTGTAGGTAGTGGTGGTGTTGTTAGTGATGTGTAGGTTGTAGGGACAGTGTAGGTAGTGGTGGTGTTGTTAGTGATGTGTAGGTTGTAGGGACAGTGTAGGTAGTGGTGGTGTTGTTAGTGATGTGTAGGTTGTAGGGACAGTGTAAGTAGTGGTGATGTTGTTAGTGATGTATAGGTTGTAGGGACAGTGTAGGTAGTGGTGGTGTTGTTAGTGGTGATGGTGTAGGTTGTAGGGACGGTGTAGGTAATGGTGGTGTTGGTGGTGGTGTGTAGGTTATAGGTACAGTGTAGGTAGTGGTGGTGTTGGTGGTGATGTGTAGGTTGTAGGGACAGTGTAGGTAGTGGTGACGTTGTTGGTGATGGTGATTGCGTTGTTTGTAGGCCTGTGTAGATATGTTTTTGTGTTGATGGGGATGGTCCTGCTAGTGTTTATTGTAGGGACAGTATAGATTATGATGATGTTGGCGGTGATGGTGTAGGTTGTAGGGACAGTGGAGGTAGTGGTGGTGTTGTTAGTGATGGGTAGGTTGTAGGGACAGTGTAGGTAGTATATGTTTTTGTGTTGATGGTGATGGTCCTGCTAGTGTTTATTGTAGGGACAGTATAGATAATGATGATGTTGGCGGTGATGGTGTAGGTTGTAGGGACAGTAGAGGTAGTGGTGGTGTTGTTAGTGATGTGTAGGTTGTAGGGACAGTGTAGGCAGTGGTGGTGTTGTTAGTGATGGTGTAGGTTGTAGGGACAGTAGAGGTAGTGGTGGTGTTGTTAGTGATGTGTAGGCTGTAGGGACAGTGTAGGTAGTGGTGGTGTTGTTAGTGATGGGTAGGTTGTAGGGACAGTGTAGGTAGTGGTGACGTTGTTGGTGATGGGGATTGCGTTGTTTGTAGGCCTGTGTAGATATGTTTTTGTGTTGATGGTGATGGTCCTGCTAGTGTTTATTGTAGGGACAGTATAGATTATGATGATGTTGGCGGTGATGGTGTAGGTTGTAGGGACAGTGATGTGTAGGTTGTAGGGACAGTGTAGGTAGTGCTGGTGTTGTTAGTGATGTGTAGGTTGTAGGGACAGTGTAGGTAGTGGGGGTGTTGTTAGTGTTGTGTAGGTTGTAGGGACAGTGTAGGTAGTGGTGGGATTGTTAGTGATGTGTAGGTTGTAGGGACAGTGTAGGTAGTGGTGGTATTGTTAGTGATGTGTAGGTTGTAGGGACAGTGTAGGTCGTGGTGACGTTGTTGGTGATGGTGATTGCGTTGTTTGTAGGCCAGTGTAGATATACTGTTGTGTTGATGGTGATGGTCCTGCTAGTGTTTATTGTAGGGACAGTATAGGTAATGATGATGTTGGCGGTGATGGTGTAGACTGTCGGGGAGGTATTGGAAGTGGTGGTGTTGGTTGTGATGGTGTATGTTGTAAGGACGGTGTAGGTAATGGTGCTATTGGTTGTGATGGTGTAGGTTGTAAGGATGATGTGGGTAGTGGTGACGTTGGTGTTGTTATTGTTGTTTGTAGGGACGTTGTAGGTAGTGATGGTGTTGGTCGTGATGGTGTAGGTTGTAGGGATGGTGTGAGTATGGTGACGTTGGTGTTGTTATTGTTGTTTGTAGGGACGTTGTAGGTAGTGATGGTGTTGGTCGTGATGGGGTAGGTTGTAGGGATGGTGTGGGTAGTGGTGACGTTGGTGTTGTTTTTGTTGTTTGTAGGGAGGGTTTGGGTAGTGGTGACGTTGGAGGTGATTTTGTTGTTAGTATGGGCGGTGCAGGTAAATGTTGTTATTGGCAATGGCAACGATTGTTGAGGCTGCAGCAGTAGTATAGTAATGCATGTCGTTGTAGTATAAATGTAGAAGACAGTTCTACAGTAGAATATATTCAACCATTGAAAGCGAGGAATCGAAAAGACCGGACATGGATATTGATATAATAACCATATTGATCGATTAAATGTAGCTTCTATGTTTTCATCTATTTATCAGATTCAATATTTTAGCCTACCCTCTGCTGAATCCAAAGTCCAAGCCACCATTCACTGAATGAAACCGAAGAAATGGCACACACATACAGCAGGACCACAATAGCTACCACTACCTTGCCTCCGGCTGCTCGAACATAGCTTCTGTATGCACCTACACTTAAGCTGCCAGATTGTGATGTCTCTCTGTCGGTCAGAATACCTGGAAAGGCCGTACCATTCAAAAACTGATGCTTAAAGATATTACCATATTTATTATAAAATAAGTATTGCTTAGATCGATGGCTTTGTGGGAAAGGTGGCCAGAAAAAAACAGTCGTTTAAACTCCAAATCGAAAAAACTATGGCAAAACTTTAGCAAAGAAAAGATTGACATGTAGACCTTTGAGGAGTACAATGAGAAGAAGACTAGGAGTTCAAGTTGGGTAAATGTCTTCTGCTTCATCGATGACACCCGCCATGTAAATCTAAATAGAATCCAAGTAACGTCAGGTCCTCGCATCTAGAACTCAGGTCGTGACAACAAAATCACAAGGCATTCTCATGAGCACAATAAAAGCACATCGACTCTTACATCTTACAAAGATATAGCATTTCCCTGTGACATCCTGATGCCGACCATATTACGTGTTCAAAGTCTTGATCAAACTGCATCTTTGCAAATACTGTGTTATACGTGTGTCTGTCAGCAGTCGACATCTATCAAGAAAGTAATGATTTTCGGACCAAGCTCTTCAGTACCAAATCAACTGCGACATGTTAACACTATAGGTAGGGGAAGCAGTGATATCACTATCAAAGAAGGGAAAGTTCACGATTGGAAAATCAAAATCGTCCCGCATACTTAGCCTACAGCTTGCTGGTAGGCCATCTTTGTGGTTCATATCTTAAATAACTTACAATACATACCTGAAGAACATAATTAGTCTGAAGTATACTATTTGTAAATGTCCTAGTTATGGTTATTGAGACTTAAGACTTACACACTTCATAACATAATACCATAACATCACAGTGTAAATTGTTAACTTGACCTCGATACCAACCATCCCATAATACTGAGGAACCATGAGACTGAGATACAGTAAGATTGTAAAACTAATGGAAAGATATTACGAACCGCACCATATATATCATAGGATTGTTTGTCAATTGATAGACAAGTGCTTTGTCACCCATGATGGAAATCAAGGTATATATACAACTATTTTTATCATGGCAGCAACATAATGAAGCCTTTAAAATGACATTGAATTTCGTTACTGTTCAGGACCAATAGGTACATAGTGTAATTTATATATCGTGTTATCAACCCCATTTAACATAACACTGATTACAAATACCCGAATGAAATATTGAATTGTAAAGGTGTACGATAAGCTTTTTTCTATTATAAAGCCTGTCGATCTTGGATCATTGTTGGATACGGCAGTGCATCGATTAAACAAGGCAAAAGGAGAACGGAAAACATTGATAGTTATTCATAAGGTAATATTGGATATCAAACTGTAGGAAGGAAGAAAGGGAGGAAAGAAGGAATGATAAGACAGTACACAATTCAAAAAACCTTTTTCATAGTTGTGGTCATAGTCAACCGTTCCTGAAGAATCATTCTGCTGTTGTATTTTGGATATATCAATAGATTCCTCCTGGTCTATATTATTGTCGGCGAAAATTTTACCTTCTGTAATATAAGGATCTTAGTATCAATATTCTACATATCATATATTACTTCATCTATATCTATACAGGCAGCGCCGTTTACATAACAGCTAGTTTATAGTATACGATTGTCATATATTCTTAAAACTTGAAGTTTGTATAACAAAGATGTGATTTACAGAATTCGTAAAGCGCTCTATCAATTCATAGACGAGATATCTAAAGCCCCCCTTTTTAAACTAAATTTCTTAAATATATGTATGATATCACATATTTAACAAAATACATAGAAAAACATTACTTTATAAACTATCTTCAGTTTGGGAGTATCTTGTTTATATCGAAGCATCTCTATATTCACATGTTCAGAGAGATGTTCAAGGCTAATTGGCCAAAACAATGATTTCAGTAAGCAACGGTAACTTTTGTTGAAGCTGTTAACAAAGCCACAGCATGAATGTTTTTATTGTAACAAACTCCAGCAAAAGATATTTAAGATATAAGTGACGAACTGTATTTTGCACTCACTCGAGGCCACCTAACTTAACTTTGAGTCATCATAGCCACTGTAAGAGGGCGCATCTATAGAGAAAGTTATGACATTAAGAGAAAGACACTATTGCAGAGAATCAGTTACACATTATACACCCTAGAAGCAAGAGGCTGTTTGGCTTTCACTGAGGAATTCACGTAAACGATTTTAAACAAGAAAACATTACCTTCAGCATGTGTCTCGTCTAGGTTGTAGTTGAATTGTTCCATCAGCTTTTTGTAATGTCCCTCCTTGGCCAACAACCATTCGTGTGATCCATGTTCGGTTATTTCACCATCATCCATTACGTAAATTTCGTCACAATGTTTTAAATACTGAACAATATAATTATGAATAATTTTAACCAGCCAATCGTCTATGTAAGATTTAAACAACTCTAAGTTGCGGTAAATATGTAAATAACGCTATTATACTTTTGAAATATTACCATAATCTACTCTTTTAACAATATATTTTGTAACAGTATTTTGTTGATTACTAACGTTTGAATTTGTCGTGTCCCATTGTGCTACGTTAGCCAAACAAATATCCTGGTAATATTTTTGAAGAGCTGCGTGTCCAAACGTCGTTATATTTGTTCATCACATTTTTGTTTTGTAAATAAGTCCTGCGAAATACATTTTGCAGGTCATTTTTATTGCGATTTGAGAAAAAAAACAACATTTATTTATATTTTCCTTAGAATGCGGGAATTGAAGGAAAACTGGGAAAACTAGTTTGTCTTGTTTAACATTCAGCCAAAAAATGTTTCGTGGGAAAAGTGACATGAACTAAAAGCAAAGTGTTCATTATTATAGACAGTATAGACAGTATTTACTATACATTGTGATTTTGTCATTTGTCCGATATTAAAAAAAAAGTCTGATGTTTTGCATCATCCTATTTGACCATCATTTTTACCTGCAATTGGTGAGTTACTAAAACAACAGTTTTATCCCTTAAAACGTTATCAATGCATTTGTGGAACAGGTGCTGCCCAACATGGACATCAACAGCAGACAGCGGGTCGTCAAGGAGATATATGTCGCGTTTACTGTAGACGGCACGTGCCAGGCTCACGCGCTGTTTCTGACCACCACTAAGATTAGTGCCTTTATCACCAATCTGAAATGAGAGTTTTCTAGGAATATTGATGTTTTCAGTGTTTGTCATGATACCGTGATTAAATTAAAGAAGACATCACTTAGATCATTAGATATAAGACATCAGGACGTATATAACATATGTTACAGATGTATGATGTCCTCCTTGGTTTGTTGTCTCCCCTATTTCTGTCGTTTTTTTTGTATCCAGTTCTAGTTCTGATAATCGCTTGTGTGTTGCTCCCGTTGGAAGGTATACATTTTTTGCTTTTGCCATCTCCTTATGCTGGTTTGTTGAGTTAAGATTTGATTTACATTTTTTTAAACTAAACTGTTACTATAGGTGCAAAAGCAAGTAGTAAGAAATTATTATTATTGATCAGTATAGTTAAAAGCTGAAAGAAAACGCTATATAAAGTGTTCAGGGTCCTTCAGATTCCAGGAAACTAACACAACCCTTAAAACTCTTTTCTTGAAATTTATTTCACGTCTTTTTCTTTCATATTCTTGGCTTCAATAGCCGTCAAATGGCTTATTGTTTGAAAGTTTCTTGGATTTCTTTCAAAAGCTTTACTTGTTTTGCAACAACCAGCCCGGTGGGGCTGGATAGTTTGGCAAGTTCTTACTCTGCTGTGATGCTACTTGCGAAGGGCTTTTAATGGTTTTGTTTTATATAGATATTGTTTACCTCTGGGCAAAACCGGCGTCTTTATTTATGTTGCATGGATGTAATAAGAAAGAAACATTAATAAGAAAGTGTTACCTCAGTCATGTCGCCATTGGCCAATATGCGGAGATCTGGATCCAAGCTACATGCGGTTAAAACCTTTGTGTACCTGTGTGGATATTAATTAACTAATCAATTACCTTAAGATTAAAACAATAACGATCTTTTATATTTTATTGTAGTTAACCAGGGTTTTATTGTTACGTGCAGACAGACTGATGCTTTTAAATATACTTCATGCCGAAACGTGAACGATTTAGCAAAAACAAAATAACCCACTGAAAATGTATATCTTTAAAAACAAATTGGTATGTATTTGTTATGGATCACATGTGTGTTAAATCCAGGAAACGAAATGTAGTATTGGTGATATCGTTGAATAATCGCTTTGTTCATGTAAAAAGCCAAATTAATTAATTAAATGTCAGAGATGCAGATGAACAGAGTTTCATTTGTTCCAATAAGATAGGATTGGGTCCCCCAACACGGATTTATTTACCAATCTGGATTATAGGGATTTCCAAAAAGGACATTTTCCCTCAACGTCCCGTTAAATACCCAGGCCTGTTGTGCTGCGTAGGCTACGGAACCGTCAACAGCCAGACGTCCAGTTAGCAGTGGCATCTGACGTAAAACAAGAGGTATTGTAAAGAGTCTAATTCATATTAAGAACTGCTGAAATATCGAATTAAAAAGACTCATGAACATGCCTGTTGAAATCGTGATGTAATATTATATTTCTGATAAACTAAGTTTCAACCACGATACATTGTCCATTTTATTTTGTTCATGCAGTTCTTAAGATAAAGGATGTACTGCTTTAAAAAAATCAAATCAAAATTCTAATATTTATTCGACTTGGACTTAAATATAAATGTAAAATTGTTCTGATAACATGTTACATCGATTTTGATGATTTTCTAGATACGTAGCAATGCAATAATTACATTCTTATCCACCGAACTAATAACACTATAATGACCTACCCTTCCGATCAGTGCTTGTACCAAGGACGATTTGCCACAGCCGACAGCTCCACATATTCCAATATGCTTCCCCTATACACAGAACAGTGAAACTAAACGGTAGTTGCTTTGTACATTACATCTGTGATATATTTAAGGGTTATTTCTCTTTTTCAACGTACAGAGTGTTGTTTATAACTCAGAAATGACCTAAGTGTCACGATGTATTGTATGAGGTATAAATTATTGTAGATGTGCTATCATTATATTTACCATTGTAGCGCTTCGTTGAATTTGCCTGTGTCCAGTTGGCATATATATTGCTTATCAATGCCAACTGAAAGCAGTTCAATGCTTAAGTGAAGTGCATCATGCCCCTTGTAGACGATATACATATACAATAAACAATGAAGTAGTCTATGGTTGAAATTGAAAGGATAATTAAATTACTTAATGACAAAATCTTCGTTGTGGTGTGTTTGTAATAATTTTCCGCATACTATTGCCATGTCTTCACGGAACTGCGCCACTGTTTTTGCTGAGTTTTTCCATATAATACTATATCTAAAGAATGTCTTATCATGACAAAAAATATAGAGTTTGCTACGAAATAGTGTGATTAAAATGGCTTTGTTTTAAATAAAGTTAAGAGGGGTTACATCATTTTTTGTATACTTCGTAACTGCTTTATATTTAGCATAAAAATGACATTAACTAGTGCTGTTGAAGGGTTGAATAAAACTATGAAAGTTTAAGATTTTAAGACATTATTTTCCCATATCTTACGCTACTTACCCTTGTGACTGTAAGATTGATGTTCCGCAGTACTAGCGATGATGACTCGCAGTTTGATTCTAAAAAATAATATAAAAAGAATTATCAGACATTGAATCACCAAACATATGTTATTGCGCACAATCGTCCTCAATTAAAACATTTTAAATAAGTATGACAAGGAAAGTGTCTAAGAAGAAGGAGCAAAAAAAAAGCGACTGAACTTAAAAGTCACTAAAAAACAGTAAAAACAACAAAACACGAGGTAAGGAAGCACCCATTAAAGACTTAGTTTGTTGATATAGAAAGACATACAAAGTAAACACTTTACTTCGACATATTTCCATTTCTCCAATTTACACAGAGAATGAAAAACCATGTCTGAAATGTTCCAAAACATAAAACGTAGTTGAATATTTGCTTTGTAAATCATGGTTTATTTTTTTTTTTCAAAAATTCATAGAAAAACAGGAAAAAACATAAGAGCATATTCTTGATATATCACGTTTTCCAATATTTCTTTTTGTTTTGTATTCGTTCAGATCTCTTGATAGCTTTTGAAATTTTGAATACGTAGACTCCATGATTTAATAATGTAGTCTAGAAATACGAGCGACTTCCCTAGTGATATGTTGATTGTTACCGACATGCCATTGTTGATATAACCGGAAGCGTCAACATGGTAGCCACAAATGGTACAGGAGACGATTACCGTTACTGAGCTCCTGTTTTTGTGTCCGTTTTTCATTGTTGTTTTTTTGTCGGGGTTCCTGATTCTTTTATTTCTAGTTTTACTACCGTATCAGCTTTTAGTTCATATTGCCACTGCTGGATGACTAAGATCTATTTTCATTTTCAATTTTGCTTTTTAATATTAGTCATTTATGAAAATCGTTTACTGGGATAAGTTTGTATCAGCATATATTCTCATACCTTCGGATTCCTCAGACGTAAGATTGTCGTCTGGATTGTTGTTGTTATCGCCACCCCACTTAAACACCGTATCATGGAGCTCAATAGCATTATCAGAATTGACGACATCTCGTCCTGGTGGCTTGAATTCTTCTTCCAACATGAATCGCTGAGATGAAGAAAAAAAAATATTGTACATATATCAAGGGCATATGTACTTTGCTAATATACAAAACCCAACTTTAAACTGATCAAAAACTATCCCTACCCATTATTTATAATCATTTGACTAAACGTTTACGTTGTTGGGGAAACAGCATACACTTATTCTGCAATAAATAATTTTTTTTTAGGATATTTTCTTTTCATATTTCGTCAGTTTGAAAAACAAAACAATCTTGTTAGTTTTATCTTATGTTTCCCTTATTTTTCAAGACTTATTTATACCTTGAACCAGTTTCTTAATAATATGAGTATTAAAGGAACCCTCTAATGTACAATAGCAAATGTTTCACCACATAAACAAACAAATACAACACATATAACATTGAAAACCTTATGCCTATCATTGAATGTTTACAGGGTTCTTGTATCATACTGTAATCATAGGCAATGCATATCGACACGCACTCCGTCAATATAATGTGTGGGCAAAGGGCGATAATTACACAATATGGTACTGCAATCAGTCGTTTTCAGCATCCTACTCTCACACTATCAAGTTCTAATTGGTATGTTTTGTTATTACATACTTATTAGATTATTGATCCCTGACCCACTGCCCTCTGTTTGTTTTTTCGTACATGGAGTAAGCTCCCCTGCATTTGTTTTTAGATATCACAGTAGCATAGTTGGTCAAGCACTCCTCTATTGATCAGGTAGACTTGTCGGTTACAGCTATGGTATAATAATCTGAAGTCGTGGGTTCGAATCCTGGTCTAGCCGCAATGATTTTCTATACTTAGAAAATTGTTGTTGAACATGTTTCATAAATGTCCAGCAGGTACACTTTTCTTTTAGAAATGTTACTTATAAACTATACTCATGCCGGAAAAACGTTTCAATGCGCAGTTAAAGTTTTTGTTAGTTGGATCTTAAATATTTGTTTATATTGGATTTAACTATATAGAATCAGGACCGGTGATATTTACTCTTATTACATAATGTACCTGGTGTCCGGTTTAATGAAATATGGCTGTTACTATTACTTTTGTGTGAGTTGACAGTAAAAATGTCGTTAAAAAATAAAAACACTTCCGGTATATAGGATTATGGGAAGGGATTTATCTGGGATGCCCTACGTTTCGCTGTATACCTTTATTCTCTCGAAACTTATCAAGGTTTCTCCAAACATCCGAGCGGAATAAGGAACGAACGACACTACGATCCGCATGAAGGTGAGGGTTGCAACAATAGAAAAACCCTGCAATATAACTACGATATCATTATCAAATACAAACGATGATATAGCTTACTGCTATATCGCTACTACAATGTACATTGTTTTTCTGGATTGACATTTTCATAAAAGTTATTCAATATAATTATGGTTGATATAAATTGTTTATTTATTATTGCAAAGTACATTACTTTTCTATTGCTTTTATAATAATAAGACATACATTTTTTTTCATAAATAATAATGAAATTAATATGACATGTATTCTTATGTTATCATTTGTGCAATTTGGTTGATTTAATCAAGCTGGTATGCCACTGGCAAGCAGTATTTAGGCTATTGGTAGATTCCCCTCTCGGTGCATTTCCTTTTCAAAGAAAATATGAACATATAGGGATTGAAATAATATTACGTCATATACGACTCAAGATATTGAGCTTAGTGTAACAATAACTGACTTACCGTCGACGCTGTCAGTTCGTTTCCCGCATTGACGTACGTGGCTATGGTGGCTACCGTAGCTAGTGACGGGGTAATCGGGATGATGGCATTGGAAATCGCATTTAATATCGTCGATTGCAACAGTGGTTTAGTTTCAGTTTCCCTTATATCTGTAGAACATTATGAAATTCGTTAGATAGCAATTCATCTTAAATATCATATATTTCATAGTTATGATACTAAAAAGCATGGTCCTTTTGAAGCGTTTCTTTAATTTAAGCAACATGTTTTTAAAAGGTGGAATATCAATAAATCTAATGATGTTGGTAGAAGGAATATTTTACACCGAGGGTGTAATACATATATTGTTTAATGGAGTCTATTATAAATAGTAATTTGGCATATTGGTATTCTACACCCGCGTGATTAATATTCTAGTATTTGTTGTGACAATGATTTATTCTTTTTCCCCCATCTCTTGTCCAAAATGTGGTACAACACGACATAGGTAAATCAAATATTGCATAATTTTAAGATAATGTATACACAAAATACGACAATATTTGGAGTGTACGGTGTATCATAGGTATAATTCAAATTTAAATAGCCATGCCTAACTGCATGGCAAGCGCGTGCAAAAGTTCATCAAGCAGTCTCGCCTGCGGACGACAACATCGTTATAGACACTTAAACAACGTTTTGAGGGGGCTTTGATTATGACGTCATTATGTAATCGTCGTCCGAATGTGTCGTCATAATAGTGAAGGTCATTGAATACATCCATATGGGGTCCATAATAAATGTTCCATATTGGACGTGTGTATTTTATATACAAAGAGATGGGGAAAAAGAAATGTCTTTCCTGGTATTCCGTTTTACTAACAATAAATTGTAAATGACCAACTTACCCATAATAGAATTTTTAAAAGAGTCTTCCCACGCATACATTTTAATCAACTTCATGCTAGCGAGAACTTCGTTCATCTTTCTTATCTGTCCAGGGGGAATACAAGACATACATTGTATAGTTGTCTTGATAGACAGACGTTTCCCACAGGAAGAGTTATATAAAGTCGATATTTTTTGGTACCTGACCTGAGACAAGGTGGACATTAGAAACGACAATTCTTATTTAATCTATTACTCCATTGCTGATTTGACTACCCTGTCACCTTCATCAGGCAAATGACCAGTGAAAATGTGTACGAGTTGTCCACAAATCGATGTCGATTCGGCTTCGTTGTAAGCATATGTACAATTAGTTGTTATATTTGTACTGAAATGACGTAATCCAGCTACGCTTTGTTTACTTATTATTGTATAGATCATTAAACTTAAAAGTTTCTAACGCTCATCTGCACTTTTTCTGGTGTATTACGTTAAATAGTCTTGTGGCAGTACCTACCCTTATATCTGTCCATTCTAACGTCTTTCGTCTGAGGTATGAGATTATTTCAATAAGAAAAGCCTGAAGAAAAAATATAAAGGAATGGCAGAGCTTCATAGATATTGAATCATTGATAATACTGTTCAATTGATGGTGATAATCAATCATTATTGGTGGTCATTACATTGAGAATAAACGATTCTTAACGCCATTAATATCTGCCACGTCTGTGTTGTAAGTATTGTTTAATCATTGCAGCATAATATTTCATACTTATATACTATTGTTGAAGCTTTTGCATTGTGGATAGAAAAATGTAAAAACTATTTTTAATAAAGGATTTAAAATAGGATATTTCCATAATTGGAATGGAGCTTTGTTTCTTTATTATATGATATGCGAATAAAAATGTATGTAAAGTTAAGGTTACGTTACAAATTCTTCATGCAACATATACACTATTATGAGATGGTTATTCTAATCCCATTGCTTGATAGGATATCAACTGTGGCCTTACGCTTCCACAGATGTATTTAGATAATCCTAGAACAATTCCTCAATCAGTATGTTCTTGTCATACATCCCAATCCGATAGGGTGCAGTGGGACGAGTAGTGGCTTGTGATATAAATAGTATCAGTAATGCAAAGCTACGGGAGATTTTCAAGTCATAAGATACACCTATTATTCAACGTAATGTGATTTTCAAGACACTGATGGATTCTGTAGAAGACTACGCTTGACAATGAGTGAAACGACAGCATGCTGAGTGGGATCCTGCAGACAAAACATCTACATGTAATAGGTCATGTCGGTAAATAATATCAATTTTCCTGTTTGCATCTAAAATAAATAGTTTGATAACCATGGAGATTCTACTTATAGAATTAAAATTCGAAAGGAGAAAAACAAAACGATCACGCCTCTGTACATTCCTTCCAAAATATATATTCAAGTTAGGAAACGGACGTGCCTTCCTTTGTCACTGGTGTTTAGATAGAACCCTGTTCTCAGTTCTGTTGAATCAGGACTACAGTCATATTGTTGAACTGCTTCCTGCAGAAATTGAATTTCTGAAATGTGGACTTTAAATTATTAAAAAGAAAATAAATATTTTAATTAATTTTGAGCATCCCATTTCCCAAAACTTTCTATTTAAACTTATGTCTTGCTCGTTCGTTACAAAACCATACCTCTAACCGAACTGAAAAAAAATGCCTTAGTTGCCTTTCATTTCCATTATGGTGAACGGCGATTGTCATTTGAATCTTTTATTTTTGATGCCTCTATCGGACATTCCCTCCCCCTCCCCCTCCCCCACATCAGGAGCCCAACCCAAACGTTTTCATTGATAAGATACACGTTCAATTGCAAAGGGATTCTACCCGAGTATCAATTTAGTCGAACTGTCATTAAGGTCTTGTTCTTAAGAAGCAGTCTTTTAAGCTAAAACTGATACTGGATTGGCGGAAGAATGACTCCATCTTTTATTCGTCTCGGGTGAGCTTAAAACACCTAAAATATACATGTGCATTAAGAAAACAATCGGTTTCCTTACCTGTATTGCGAAGAGGACAATGAATGTTGCAAAAGTCACGAAGCACCACAGTCCTATGAGGTAGTAGATGTACACGGTCCCTATTATCAGGTAGATAGGCATTGCAAGAAGATACACGAACAGCAGAGTGTTCATAAACACTCTCAAGGCATCCGATCCAAATATTGTTATTATCTGAAACAATCATTTCTATAGGTTATTTAATTCAACAATAAACGTTAATTTGATTAATTATAATAATAAATACATCTATATCCCATTAGGCAGTCCTGCCATTTACTTTCCAAAGATGAAGACTTCAAAATATTGGTAAATACTTCCAAAGTGACTGATGTACTGAAAATAGTTACAAAATTGGGATGTTGTATTGATTCTTTACAAATTGTAAGATGTGTTGTTACATGTAATACATAATTCCAGAGTTTCCGAAATTCTCGATCATAAGCGCTTTCTACTGTCTTGCCTTTTTATTTTACTATGAACACAACTTATTTGGTAGGAAAAACATTTAACGTAAATGTATAAAAATGGTAGGGAATGGAAAGGGGTCATATGAGCGCGATAAATACAAAATAATTAGATCCCAAGTTTATCAGAAAGTTGCATGGTACATTTTGTAGCCCCAAAACGAATAAGAACAATTTTCTATACTACATGTACCAATCCTTTCTCAACACTGTAAACCACTTCCAGGACATAGGCATTGTCGTTTGTACGTTATTTAGAAATTGCACTTCATTTAGTGTTGCATGTCTACAATCTCTTTGTTCTGGTCTACCGTAGCTATCATTATGAAGGTATGTTGGATATGGGTAGTCTACCCTCGAGTGCATAATTCGGGTCAGAACCGAGGCTTTAAACGATGTTGTCCCCAATTTTACACCCTCGTGTAAAATATCCATTTCCTAAATGTCTACATTTGAAAGACTCTGTTAGTCATTCCGGAACACCGTGTGAAGTTTTTGTCACTGTACGAAGGGTCTTCATATATCTTCCGAAAGGGTTCGAATTACGTTTTTACCTCTGTACTTTTTTGTTTATTGTTAAATCTTTGTTTTGTAGCATACCTTACTCAGTTTGTGGATTCGTGCAACATTAATCGTTGAATGAAAAGTACAAACTTACTTCAGACGCAATCCTCCCATTCATACTCTTCAACTTCAGGAGTTTTTTGTATGTCATTCCCAGTATTGCAGATCGAAATCTTATTCCTGTATGTGACGGAAGTAAAACAAACACATATGCCATAACATTAACACTGGAGGGCAATTATCTCAAATAAAAGTCAAGAACTGAGGTGTTTTTCAACAATGCGAAACGTGTATTCAAGCATCAAACATGAACATGGTGTTATTGCATTTCTAAACAATGCCTTATATATTTAAATGGCTATATTTGTTGAGTGTAATTATTAGAAATTTCATTAACTGAAATAACTTCCAAAACCCATATATTTTATTATTATCATTATTGTGTAGTTATAATCACAAATAGAACTTAATTTTGGAAATGGTTCACTTAGTAAGTTTTGTTGGTCACATACTAAGGTGTTTACATTAGATGGAGATTTTAAGTGGCAAATGCATGATGTCCGCCTGCATATGGGTTCCTTGCACGTTTATATCACATTTACCACAGTAAGAAATCTGTTCTAGTTCATGGTTCCAAGACAATAAGATATCATTGAGAGAAATGTTACAGTTAATGACTTACCTGTTTGTGTTCCGTAAAAGAGGATAAATGTTTGTGAACAGCACCTTAAAAGTTGTCCCACAACAGTGAATATTACTAATCCAATGGCGTAAGTCACAGATGTTTCTGGTCCCTCTAAATATCGGGTTATGACAACGGTGATGTAACCCTGTAATGTCATCAAACATAACACAGATAAGTACCCGGGCTCAGTAACAAAAACACAATTTAAGAATGGTTAAAGACAGAGCTATGCGCGAAATGAAGTTGTTATTAATGTGCCGGCAAAAGTCATGAACTCCTTAGTTTCAGATGTTCGTCAAAACATTTTCGAGCTGGAGTAAACGTTTAACCATACGGTCCTAATGAGAAAGTTAGATTTAAGAGATAAATAAAACTACAAAAGAACTAAATGTGGTACTAACCGTACAGAGAAATGTAATAATGGCGTTAAAACAGAGGGCTATAAACACAATCAGTAGTCGAACCCATATGAATTTCAGCCACAGTCTGAGGATTGAGCATTTTTGTCGTCCGTAGGTCTGTAGTTCTTCCATCCACATAGGTTCTAATCTGACGAGAGAAAAATGTAATCTGGTAAAAATTGTGTCTCACCGGATTTCCTAGATAAGATATCTCATTTCTTTTTTTCTAATTTCAAAATTTCAGATTTTTTTTTATAAACATACTCAAATGTATCAGTTCATCTCTGATACTAATATTAAGGATAAATATAAACCGACAAAGAAACACGTTGATTGTTAACAATCAAACAAGAATCGAGGCAGATTTAGGACTAACAAGAAAGTTAAAACTTCTAAAGGAAATTTTTAAGAATTAAAAATTGAGAATATAATTGCTAAGTTATGTCTGTTTACTGCGTTAAATTCCCACTTAAACTAATGTTTTAGGATTTCACTTTTCCGAAACGAGAAAACATTGAAAGAGCTTGATTCAATTTTCAATTGAGATGTTTTTATTGTCTAGACTGGTTAAAAATATTTTACAAAAAAAGTAATACACAAATGCTTTTGGTGACCCCGCTTTAACAGATGTTTTCGCTAACTGATTTTTTTCATACTCATATGAGCACAATTTGTTCGAAAGATGGTTACCGAATAAAGAGTTTGGTGTATATTTACAATTTGATAATTTTACTGAATATTTATAGCAAAATAATATTTATCGGACCCAAAGGAATAGTAACAAAATAAGACAGGTGACGTCAAATAGTTGTAAATTACATTTTCAACTTGAATATGTACTTGTTATCATTCTGTAAGAATATCTGTACATTTGGATCAATGATAATAATAATAATAATAATAATAATAATATACAACATTTGATATAGCGCCTTATCTAGTTAACATAAGCCACTCTAAAGGGCTTTACATTACAGATATACAATTAATACAATAAATTAAGAATTCGCAAGAGCTGCCTTATCAGGAGTTAACTATTAGTCCTATAACACCTGGCTGGTATATACATATGTGTGTATGCCTGCGTGTGTGCTGAAAATGTAATTTGTTCTGTTTGTAGTGGGACCGTGCTTCCAACGGCATCATTAATAGTGCCACCTCACTTGAATGCTACAGGACAGATACCGCAACATCCACCCCAGACCAATGTATGCTCCTCCTTGGCAGGAGAAAAGACTTTCTCTGAATATTCATGCATACGACGACTTGGGGGATCGAACTCCGGCCGCCTGCGTTGAAGGCCAGAGTGTTAACTACTCTACCAACCCGCTCATCTATACTGTAGGATCAGAGTGATAGGAAAGGTTCTTATTACTGAGTGATACTCAATTCTTTTAATTAGTCTAGTCAATGTTAAGAAAAAGGGTAAATTAAAGTTTGTCCATATGATCTTAGTTAACTACCACCACCATCCACACCCCTACATACAAAAAATCTACATGTTATCTCTCTCCGACCTCCACCCCTTATACACTGAACATAAAATTAAAGCATTCTACAAACATAACACGTATTGCTCCTAAGTAATCTGTAAAGGAAATAGGCATGCTTATCTTACAAAAGATATATCAACAAAGGCCTGTTTTAGTACCGTTCCGTGTTGATGGCACATGATTCCAATTTCGAACATGTCCACACATCGTCTTCTCTGATTTCCTCTTCTCTGTTTTTGAAAAGCCTCAAAACTAGGGGAGTGACCCATCCGAATGTTATATAGGATAAAAACCCAACGTCATTAACAGGAATCGGTCCATTGCTGAAATATAGTGTCAAATAAGATAGCTACACCAGTTATTAAATTGAAATTATTACTACTAACAAATAAAAAGGGGGAAACCAAAAGAAAACGAATTACAATGTATATCTTTTCAGTCTTTCTTTACATAACAATATGTGATCGTTGATATCGATATGTCCTTGTAAATGTAGGTAACTGATAGTAAATTAAGTTATTTAACTTGTCTAACCTAACTTTAACCAACCAACGCTTCCCCTCAACAAGGATCCTTAGTTTAAATCCGACTGGTATTTGCACTTCTAACATGCTATATCTCATTTTACCAATAGCATTATTTGTGCCTTACAATAACATTGTAATAAAATCATATTTGAATAAAGTTGAAACATACGTTTTGTAAATATTTCGTGTTTTAAGAGAAAATTATACATTACACTTGAGTCCCATCCAATAGCTTTTGTTTCTCCGAACCATTATATAAAACCTTGTCTACACGCCTCCAGAAGCAGTCCATGACTGTTCTCCAAGGTACTTTGCTGAAACAATGGTGAAGTGTATTTATTGTATATGTGTTTAGCACTCAACTTTTTTAACATTTGTTTATTGTTAGTTCCATGTATAAAAGCACAAGATGTTGTAGATAGATCGCCCACTTTGTAGCATTTTAACAACTTGTTTAAAACTTATGCGTTTCCCGTTGTATTTTTTATGTAACTGATATCCAGGATTTAATTACTGGTCACAGTTTGCGTGTTTATATCAATCAAAGGGATTCGAACATTCTATTCGAATCCAATATGCATTAAAATACCTTCCAAAAGTCATAAACGGTAGTATTGGATAACATTATGCCAAACGTATACCTCTATTAAAGCACTACGATATGTCCACAATACATTTAGTCATGCACGACCACAATGTACTGGTAGTGTACCAGACTTTAGATCACGGTCTATATGATATATAAGGGGCTCTTAAAATGGGAGTACCCGGAGGAAACCTAGGTGGGTGGGCAAGTGATGTTCACAAGGAAAGGCGATCTCGCCCCCCTCCCCTCCCCCCTTCATCCCCACAAAATATATTTATCCATACTTCCGGTTAGAGAAAGATATTTGTATTTCTCTCTTACCCTAGGGAAAAAACAAAGGAGTTGCCCTGTCATAACAATTGTATGACGTCACGTCTATAATGCAATAACATGACGTCACAATAGCAAATCAAAGTAGATAACTCCGTTTTGCTGAAAACATTAAAATCAACGTTTGCTTTTCAACAAATGGAACAAATGATATAGTTCCCAACTATAGTTCGGAATTAACAGATCACGCTAACACCCAAACTCACATCGTCGATTGGGACAATGCCAAAATAGTTGAAAGGGAACAACATACAAAACGAGACAAATATAAAAAACAGTCAAAATCAGGAAACCTCAAAACATGAACAGAGACGAGGGTGACACCACCTGATTCATCTTTATTACCCGATACTGACCTAACAAGGGATGGTCTTTTGGGATTTTTTCAAATGTGATTTCTTTTATAAGAACAAGTGTCCATTATATAGACAGAGCTAGTAAAATAATTTGTTAAGTTATGGAAATCATCAATCATATACACATAAAATGTCAGATTTAATTCCCAGAATTGGTAGCAGAGTAAATGGCTTATTATATAAGCTTAGAAATTATCATTGTTCTCTACCTTCGTTTGTTGTGCATAATACATAAATCACACCAAAAAACACCTTTGGCGAGTTAGTTAATAACAAACATTGAACAAAATAAAAAGACATGATGTAGTTCAAGAAACACCAATGCTGTAGTGTGGGAATACAACCGGTAATAAAAGCATTTTGTGAAGTGTTACTAAGGTAATATAGGTTTTTTTCAAGCTACAGCAATTGAAAGGCTTATACAAATATGTAAAACATATTGATTTCTAAAACCATAAAAGTACGAATGAATATTAAATCATGTTTATGTAGCATATTACAATAGAAGATAGTTTACAAAGGAGGAAACCAAGATAAAACCTACTGCGACATATGTACATAATGACTATGTAGATTAGGGTTGAATGTAGTTAATATAACACTCAATAATCCCACTGTAGTCCTAGTATGACTGGGCCAGGTAGCTTAGTTGGCTAGAGTGTTAATAAATCGTGTTTAGAGTGGTGCAGAGTTCAAGTCTTGGTTTGATCCCTTTCATTTTACTTACCTGTTTCATTAAACTTTTACGGTCGTTTTTGTTTCGATTATTTTTTGTTTACGTAAGGCCACATCATCCTATTTTTAAGCAAATAAGTTTTGTGCTTTTCCTATCAAAAATATTCAATGCGCTCTCAAGATATAAATGATGCAGTTCATTTGTTTGGTATTTTTTGAAAAAAAAATATAGCAATTGTTTGTTTCTGTATGTAATATTGTTGAGAATTGTAGATGTAATTTATTGATTATTTATTTTTCTCCTGCCTAAAGGAATTAAAATTAAGAATTTCAAAAATCCCGATCATATCCATGGGAAATTATACAAAGTACTGATTTCATAAAAAATGATTTATTGCAGTCATCCGGAAATATTTCATCATAATATAGGCAACACTGTTTTTTTTTATTCCGCTTTTAATCTGAAAAAGTTGCCTAAATAACATATCTTAATCTTATTGTTGTTTGGTGACGCTGACATTAATAAGTCTTCTCATGTTGCGGCGCTATGTCGTCTGTGTGATTTTCTGAGAATCAGACCTGCGTTAAAAACGCTGAGAGTGTCAACACCGTTAGCTTTACGCTCACAGCTGTCTATTATTATACTGCACGTTAATTAACTCTCCAGATGAACACTTAGGTAAGACACAATAGTCAGCTGTGTGCCAGATATGTTTTTATTTATCAGAAACCACGGGTAATTTAATAATGTAATGGTACAGAATTAGATAAAAATTCTGCTTAATGAACACGTGTCTGACACACAGCCGCCTATTGTGTCGCACCTAAGTGTTCATGTGAAGATGCAGACTGGTCGAGTGGCTAACACTCCGGCCATAAACGCAGGCGGCCGGGATTTGATCCCTTAAGTCGTCGTACGCATTGGATATTCAGAGAAAGTGTTATATCCTGCCCACAAAACTCCAACAACCAAATAGGAATATAAAATGGTCTGAGGGGAGTGTTTCAGTATCTGTGCTGTAGCATTCAAGTGAGGTGGCACTATAAATGATGCTGTTGGAAACACGGTCCCACCTTGATAAAGCAGCTCATGCAAATTCCTCAAAATTGCATTGATTAATGTATTATTTAATGTATATGTTAATTGTATTGACTGTATAAATTGTATATCTAGCTAGATATGGCGCTATATCAAATGTTGTATATTTTGTTTAGGTATTTAATGAAACGGAAGTTTTCTGATGCAAAAGCAGATTAATTGTAACATAAGGATTGACCTTCATTTTGACTCCGTATACGGTAGTATGAACGCAGTTGGTAACGAACATATTCTATAGTGCGCGTTAGCTGCACTATGAACGCTTCTTTTTATTTGGCGCACAGTTACACCTAATATATAAAAGCCCTTTTAAGGACTGTGATAGTTATGTCTTTCGTATATTAGAATTGGAAAATTGTTAGAATCATCCTTGTAGCAAAAAAAGAAACATGAAAGAAATATCCTTTACCATAAAATATTTAAGGTTGCTATTTGTTAGTTTTATATTCAAATACCTACAGGGACCACAGAATCGAATGATTTTCCAAAGACGATAGTGTTAACGTTTACCACTGTCCTGGTTAAATGGGGTTATCCACACTAGTTCATCTGCCCTCATTTTGAAGAATGTCATCTCACACACCTGTAAAAAAGAAGTTTAAAATTTCTACCCATTTGAACTTTTTTATATGATGGCCGCCATTTTGTATTGAATTCGGCATCAAAAATTGACTAAAACTTACAACAAATTTCACACTTAATAAACTCCCCCAGACAAAAACAGACTTGAAATTTTTTAATTTGTTTTTATCCATTTCACATCTATATATATTGCTCAACCCACACATAAAACTTTTGAATCTTCTGCCACCTACATATCCAACCAGCAGGCCCCGAGGCATTCACCTTCCTATCAAATCTTCTGCCCAAAAGGGAAAAACCGACAAACTATTTTTGATTTGGTTCCATGGTCCCTATAGGATCCCACATACTTTACAAATTTACGTTTTAAAGAAAAAGTCAGGACAGTAGGGTATGATACTAAAATGGGAAGTGGCTGGCTCTAAGGGTTAGGATGGTAGGTCAAGTCTTCTACTGGTACTGAAGATGGAGATTTCTGCAAGAAAAGACATAAAAATTGAATTAATATCGAAATGTAAACTTAAATATCTTAATAAACATTATACTTAGACTTAATGTTTTGAGTTTTTATTAAAGTACATGTACTGTACTACTAGGAAATATGAACAAATAAGATATTGTCTGAAGATCAGGGGAGATAACTAAATTGTAAGACCTATACCCCCTTAATTTTGGACTTTATGTAAACAATTCAGGACACCAGCAATTATTTAGAGAAAAGAGCCAAAAAACAGACTCAAAAGAAAAGACTAATAACTGTACAAACAGTACAACACCACAATGATAGGATTACATAATGTTTACATAACACCAGCTAATATGAAAGACAGTGATAGGAGAGGGCTTGTCATGGTATAAGGGAGGTAATCGTGAAGTGTTACCAAGGTGTACATTGTGAGTGCAGGACCAAATCACTAGTGTGTGCAGGGAAGAGAAGAAATAACTTGCTAACATACAACTTATACGTACCAAATGATTTTAATGTCAGCGGTGGAGAGGCAACTGTGTTAGAAATTCTGATGGAGAAAGTTAAGGCCTGTCTCGGTGACTCCGTTTTGGAAATGACCCTGTGGAACCGGTCGACCCAAATGGTAGAATCTGTGAACAGACGACTGAAGCAGTCTCTCCAATCAAGTGTGACCTTTACTCATAACTTTCAGGGAGAGCTCATAGGGCGGTGTATCCTGTGAACCATGGACCGGGGACTGCCATTAAAAACAGTGTAGTGGGATTGGATATCCACTCAATGCTGGGAGCTCTGTGTCCAAGGACCTAGAAAAAGAACAAAAAATACATTATTGTGGTGTAAAATTCAGAGGAAAAATAAGAGATACAAAATATTCAAATTACATGACTGTAAAATTGATGAAGAAATTCATGTGAAAGACAGAATTATGATTGAGAAAAAGAAATGAAACATTAAAATATTAAGAACTTAAAAATGGTCTTTGTTAATTTTTAATATATGTCTTACAAGAAAGAAAGAAAGAAAGAAAGAAAGAACGACAGACAGAGAGAAAGAAAGAAAGGAAGATAAATAAATAAATAGATTATTAATAAAAAAATATATAGGTTCATATAAAGACAAAAGCTTGTTGTGGCAGAGATGACTGACCTCCAAAATCATGACGTCACAGTCCCTCCTCGAGATATACTCCTTCAGCAATCTATAATGTACCATCAGTCAAAGTTGGTGCACTCTCTTTGTTGTTCTGTGTCCATTTGGCCATCTAACCACAATACGCCCATATCCTCCCTGGTCCATGGCCCCCCTCCACACGCTACATGGGTGTATATTTTTATCATAGTATCCTCTTGCAGCTAGTGTTCCCTCTAAATTCTGCCAAAACACATCCATGATTAGATTCACAACCAGAAATATGCTGGTGGGTCCCATCATCTGGTGTCAAGGGACGCTGAATGGTGTAAAGCGTCATATCCCGTAAATAATATACAGCATTTGATATAGCGCCCTATCTAGATAACATAAGCCAAATTAAGTGGTCAAACTGGACTTTCAACATAAAAGGCAACTCTGCCGTAACATTGAGAACTGTATTAAGGTGGGTCACCTAATTCAAGAATGGTAAAACTGACATCAAAGAGGACATACGGCCAGACTGGCCAGTTGTTGCAGCATCAAAGAAGAACATTGCTGCTGTGAAAGCAATAATCAAGAACTATGTTCGTAGTATTGTTTCTGTTTAAAAAACAATACATGAAAACGCGTCCAATTAAAGGGTTGAATGACATCCAGTGTGATGCGGTGTAATTAGTATTTGGCATACTGTATCAATAAACAAATGTTACAGGAGCTATCTATTGTGTGTTTCTTATGTTACTCCGCCTTAATATATTTGATTTCAATATCTACCATAAAACTTGAACAAATAATTTATTTACTAACGGAATACCTCTTCCATGTATTGTATGCCTGTAGATTGACATGACAACGTCAGTAAAATGGACACTGGTGCTGTATATAATTGTAACGTTATCTATATAAGTAAAGTCCATGCATAGATAATAATACTTCCATGTGTACACATAATGGTGTGACGTCATCGATCTATGTGTTTGCCTCATGTTATGATATACAGTGATGGCCGCGCCATAGCCATGATGTTTCCGTGCGTTGTATGTGACCTGCGTAGCCATGCCATCCCCTTAGAGCCGACGTCTTAACGTCACATAATGCGTCAAGACCAAGCTTATAATAAATCAGCACTAGAATAGCATAGCAAGGTTACACCGTTTAATCGTTTCTGAAAGGAATATACCGTCAAAAACAAAATTTCAGTTATTGAATGTATGTGAAGTCTGCTATGTCAATTATGTTTTTCTGCTATCCCCCAATTCAAAGTCAATTCCAAATGTCCAGTTTGACCAATCAATTTGGCTTATGTTATCTAGATAGGGCGCTATATCAAGTAATGTATATATATTTTTTTATATTTTTAACTACTGTCCGTCTCAGATAACATACCACTGTACTTCAGATACTACCCAAACAACTATTCTCAACTCATTACTTCTAAGTTTTGAATTGCAATCCAACGCTACAATAGCTGTATATATTGTTCTTCACGTCCCCATACAACTATGGTCCAGCTGGACATGTAGTAACAGGCCACGCTTTCATCAACGTTCCTAAGCTTATATTTATTGAAAACCAGAGCTTATACGAGAGCTTTTCATGAAAGGTCCTAAGTTCCGACAGTTCCTAATATTAACTAAATTGCAAGTGTCACATAATGATGAATTTGGTGATAAATTATGACCATTTGAGTGCGAGGAATCATTTAGTTTTAAATGAAAGACCGATACATAAGGTCAATTTACGTCTCTAAATTAAAATCAAGCTTCTATGTTGTTTCAAGTGGTTTATTTCAAAGAATTATTGCAATGTTAAACCAAATATCCAACGATGATGCTGTTTCATATATTCCTGATCATAAGAACATCTTTACAAATTATCATTAGCAGGTTTTTTTCAATCATTCAAAGTCAAGTGCGGTGCATTCACCTTTTCTTTATAGTCAATACACTCATTAAAATTTATAAACACAACAAGAAAAGAAAATTCAATAAGAAAGTATTATCGAAATTGTAAAGTATATGTATATATACAAATAGAACATAGATTTGTAATCTGTAGGTATTTGAATATAACACTAACAAATAGCATCCTTAAATATAGTAAAGGATATTTTTTTCAGGTTTCTTTTTTTGTTACAAGGATGATTTTAACAATTTTCCAACTTCAATATATGAAAGACATAACTATCACAGGCTTTCAAATGGCTTTTACAGATAAGGTGTAACTGTGCGCCAAATAGTAGGAAGCGTTCATACTGCTACTAACGCGCACTATAGAACATATTCGTTGCCAACTGCGTTCATAATACCGTATACGGAGTCAAAATGAAGGTCAATCCTTATATTACAATTATTCTCATTTTGCATCAGAAAACTTCCGTATCATGCAACACCTACATAAATATACAACATTTGATACAGCGCCATATCTAGCTAGAATAAGCCTCTCCAAAGCGCTTTAGGGTACATAGATATACAATTTATACAGTCAATACAATTAACATATACATTAAATAATACATTAATCAATGCAATTTTGAGGAATCTGAATGAGCTGCCTTATCAAGCGCTACTAGTCCTATACCACCTGGCTAATACCTCTCTATGTATGAATGCCTGCGTGTGTGATGGAGATTTTTGTGTTCTGTTTTCTGTACCATTACATTATTAAATTACCCGTGGTTTCTGATAAATATAAAACGTATATGGCACACAGCTGACTATTGTGTCTTGCCTAAGTGTTCATCTGGAGAGTTACTGAACGTGCAGTATAATAATAGACAGCTGTGAGCGTAAAGCTAACGGTGTTGACACTCTCAGCGTTTTTAACGCAGGTCTGATTCTCAGAAAATCACACAGACGACATAGCGCCGCAACATGAGAAGTTTATTAATGTCAGAGTCACCTAATAACGGTAAGACTTAGATACGTAATCAAGGCAACATTTTTGGATTAAAGCGAAATACAAAAAAAACCGAGAAACGAATTTTTCGTTTTGCTATATAATCTAAAAAATACATCTACAATTTTCAATAAAATTCTATACAGAAGACAAACAATTGCTATTTTTTTTTTACAAAAGATACCAAACAAATCAACCGCATCATTTGTATCCTGAGAGTGAATTGAATAGATTTTATAGGAAAATCCCAAAATGTATTTGATCAAAAAGAGGATGGTGTGGTCTCACGTAAAATAAGATTAATTGAAGCAAAAATTGACCGTAAAAGTTTAATATAACAGGGGAGTAAAATGAAATGAAATCAAACCGAAACCCGAACTCTGCACCCCTCTAAAATAATTTGTTAGCTCTCCAGCCAACTGAGCTACCTGTCCCAATCGTGCTAGGACTACAGTGGGAATATTGGGTTTTATAAGTGCATTCTAGCCTAATTTACATAGTTATTATATCCATATGTCGCAGTAGGTTTTATCTTGGTTTCCTCTGTTGTAAACTATCTTCTATTGTAATATGCTACATATACATTATTTAATATTCATAAGTACTTTTATGGTTTTATAATCCATATGTTTTACATTGTATAAATCTTTCAATTGCTGTAGCTTGAACAACCTATGTTACCTTAGAAGCACGTCACAAAATTACCGTTTGTATTCCCACACTACAGCATTGGTGTTTCTTGAACTACATCATGTCTTTTTTGTCTTTTTCTCAGTGTTTGTTATTAACCCACTCGCCAAAAGGTGTTAATTGATGTGATTTATGTATAATACATAACTGCCGGAGTTGGAGAACAATCAGAATCTCTTAGCTTATATCATAAGCCATTAATTCTGCTACAAGTTTTGGGAATTAAATATGATATTTTATGTGTATAAGATTGATGACTTAACACATTATTGTAATACCTCTGTCTAAATATTGGGACACTTGTTCTGATAAAAGAAATCACATTTAAAAAGACCACAACAGACCATCCCTCCTTGTGTCAGTATCGGGTAATACAGACTCAGTTGGTGTCCCCTTCGTCTCTGTTCATGTTTTGAATTTTCCTGATATTTTTATATTTGTCTCGTTTTTGTTTTTTGTTACCTTTCAACCATTTTGGCATTGTTCCAATCGACGATGTGATTTTGGGTGTTAGCGTGATATGTTAATGCCGATTTATTGTACTGAGTTGTGAATGTTTTGCTCCTAAAGTTGGGAATTATATCATTTGTTCCACATCAAATACAAGCGGTAGTTTTATGAAAAGCAAACGTTGATCTTAAATTTTCTGCAAAACTGAGTTATCTACTTTGATCTGCTTTTGTGACGTCATAATGTTGCATTATAGACGTGACGTCATATAATTGTAATGACCGGGCAACACCTTTGTATTTTCCCTAGGGTAAGAGAAAAATGCCTTTTCCTGACCGGAAGTATGGATATATAAGTCTTACATTGAACTTTTTTTTGGGGGGGGGGGGGGGGGGAGATCGCCTTTCATCGTGAACATCACTTCCCCAACCACCTAGGTTTCCTCCAGGTACACCCACATTAAGAAACCCTGCGCGCTAAATTCAGTAACCTAACTACAGTTTATCTTTTTAACAGATTATTCAGTTATCATATAGACTGTGACCTAAAGCCTTGTTTACTACCAGTACATTGTGGTTGTGCATGACTAAATGTATTGTGGACATATCGTAGTGCTTTAATAGGAGAATTCGTTTAGCATAATTTCATCCCATGCTATCATTTATGACTTTTGGAAGGTATTATAACACATATTTGATTTGTACAGAAAATTCAAATCCCTTTGATTAATATAAACACCCAAGCTGTGACCAGTGATTAAATCATTGATATCAACGGGAAACGTATATGTTTGAAACGGGTTGTAAAACTGCTACAAAATGGGGCGATTTATCTACAACATTTGGTGCTTTAGTGTAAAACAATTGAGTACTAAACCCCTATACAGTGATTACACTTTACCATTGTTTCAGCAAAGTACTATGGTGAACAGTCATGGGTTGTTTCTGGAGGAGTGTAGACAAGGTTTTATATAAGAGTTCGGAGAAACAGAAACTATTGGATGGAAATCATAGGTAATGTATCATTTTCTCTTAAAATGCGAAATATTTACAAAACTTACGTTTCAACTTTATTCAAATATGATTTTATTACAATGTTTTTGCAAGGCAAAAATAATGTAATTGGAAATGAAGAAATATGCATTATAGGAAGAAAATAACAATGGAACACAGTAATTATTTTATGTATTTGTTCTTTGATATGTACATTTTACTACTTTTCATGATTATCGTAATGTGTTCTTGCGGTATTTCACAGAAGAAAACATTTTTAAAGTGAATATAAATATCACCAAAAGTACTGTTTTACTGGTATCAGTTATTCATTATTCATTTTTTGTGTAATAACGAATGGCTTTCTAAACTTACTCTCCAGGAATATACAGTTAGAAAGATACTCGTTATTTGAGTCTAAACTGGTTGAACAACTTAGCAAGAAGTAAACTAAAGCTTAACCGTTCAACCTTAGTCTGAAGCATGGTTTTAAATTAAATATCAGTTTAAATTATTTAGTACAGGGTCCCATACAACGGACTGAGGGACGAGGGTACCTAACCATTTGAAATGTTCATTTTCAGACTTTAATTAAGGTTAAAACAATCTGCAAAATTAAAAGTAAACGACCCCATCCTTAGCGTATCTTATCCTTGACCAGTAGACCTGTAATCCTCTAAGAAAAAAATCGGCTAATAGATCATTTTAGGACTTAGCGATAATTAATGACTGCCAAAAAAGACCTTTACCGTATATACAAAGTCTAGAATGCACATGAGTGCCTTGTTTGAATTCACTAGAATATATTTTATAATATCAATTATAAAGTAAAGATAAGTACAAATTCCATTCGTCGGATTTGTAACAGAGGATCGTTGTTGAGGGGAAGGATTGGCTGGTTGCGGTTAGGTTAGACAATTTAAATAACTAAATATAATATCAGTTACCTAGCTTTACAAGAAAATATCAACGATCACAAAAATTGTTATGTAAAGAAGTACTGAATAGATATAAATAGTTCATCGTTTTCTTCTTTGTTTTCCCTATTTTTTTTCTTATAATATTTTAGTAGTAATAGTTTCTATTTAATGACTGGTGTAGCTATTTCATTTGAAACACTATTTCAGCAATGGACCGATTCCTGTGAATGACGTTGGGTTTTTATCCTATATAACATTCGGATGGGTCACTCCCCTAGTTTTGAAGCTTTTCAAAGACAGAGAAGAGGAAATCAGAGAAGACGATGTGTGGACATGTTCGAAATTGGAATCATGTGCCATCAACACGGAACGGTACTAAAACCTAAAGCCTTTGTTGATATATCTTTGATTAGATAAGCATGCCTATTTCCTTTATAGATTATTTCACCAATTACCAGCTACAATTACTTAAGAGTAATACGTGTAATGATTGTAGATTGCTATATTTTAATGTTTAATGTAGGGGGGCGGGGGGGATGAAGGAGGGAGATGACATGTAGGTGTATGTATGTAGGGGTGTGGTGATGGTGGTGGTGGTTAACTAAGATCCTATGATAAAACTTTAATTTACCTTTTCCCTGGACATTTACTAGAGGAAGTGAAGGAGCTGAGTATAACTTAGTAATAAGAACCTTTCCTATCACTCTGATCCTACAGTATAGATGGGCGGATTGGTCGAGTGGTTAACACTCTGGCCCTCCACGCAGGCTGGCCCTCCACGCAGGCGGCTGGGGTTCGATACCTAACATCGTCGTACGTATAGATATTTAAAGAAAGTGCTTTATCCTGTGGATGAGAATTTCCTATGTTCAAAAACACCATAACTCCAGTCAAAAGTGGAATTTTAATACATGGTTCAAACTCTGTAATCTATTATGATAAAGCCACAAACAAAGTGTCAATTTGATATGGCAAGTGGTAGCGAAATAAAAAAAAAAAAAGTTAATTTGATAATTTCCTATGTGCGAAGGGCATAACTCAGCAAAAAAGAAATATTAACACGGGGTTTGAACTCAAACTGTAATCCATTATGACAAAGCCACATATTAGGTAACAAAGTGGTAGCAAAAAAAAGTCCGGGATAACATTAATGATGAGATTTCTTATGTGCAAAGGGCCATAACTCCAGCAACAAATGAAATATTGACACAGGGTTTTGACTCTAACTGTAATCCATTATGATAAAGCCACATACTAAGTGGCAAGCGGTTACGAACAAAGTAGGGCAAACAGTTAATTATGAGAACTAAAACAACTTCCTTAAAAACCAAAGCAGAGGGCAGGTGATTGGGACATAGCATTTTTTTGTTTGCCTTACACTGTTACAATGTTTTACCATTTATATATATATATATATATATGTTTGTCGAAATACAAGCTCCTGAGAGCTTATGTTAACTATGACATATATTCAACGTAACATAATGATTCTTGTATCTTGTATTTTGAGTAACATGCCACCATGCTTTTATCCGATAATTTTAAGATAAAAAAAAACCACACATAAGCTTTTAATCACGAATCTTTCCTCGAATGCGCCAATGTATAATCTTCGGCACAATGAAGGACACAAGGTAAGATATACTGTTTATGCCGACATGTACAAATGTATGTAAACTGTAAAACGAAAGTAGGTCTTCGCGATCGCAAATATTTAATGCTGATATTTTCGCAAAATGTCAGTTAGTACTTGATGTGATAGCAATAGATTAAACGAGTGTTACCTTGTGTTATATTCTAGCACATTAGTGTCTCAATACATACGGTATTAATCTGTTAATGTTCGATAGACGTCTGTTTATTATTACTGTCCTGATTATGTTGAGAGATATTTCCGGGTCACGTTCTCGTATCAAATGCGCTTCCGGTTACGTCATAAAAGGCAATTTTTCAATTCACAAAATCTTGATATATATTAATTAAAGATAGTTTAAAGAATAAACGAGTTAATAAAAACAATATCAATACATTGTGAATATTATTTTCTTGATTGTTTGCGAAGCAGACGACGTTTGATCATAATCTCGAAACTTGAACATTTTTTCAAAAATAATGAGTTTTAACATTTGAAAGAAATTAATGAAAGTGATACAAAAAAGAAATATAGTAAATAATTGAAAGTAAATTTATCAAAAACATCATCTTTAGAGAGTATGTTCTGGGCATGATCGTTTAGAAGCTTTGCAATACTTCAAACTCTTTCAAACGCGCATCAGCTCGAGATTAGGCCCTGTTTACAAAATGGCGACTGGAAGTAGCAAGGCGGATTAAATTGGAACTTCAAGTGTGAATATTTCGGCAAGTAAACATTGTTCACAAAGCCCATGTGGTCTGTTCATCTAATTTAGTCAATATGTACTCAGACCAGTCGTTGTTTAGTCGCTAGGGTCATTCACAAAAAAAAGTATTATTATATAAACTTATTTTAATTATTATTAATTCATATCCAAATGAATGAAAATGAAGTATCTAGTACATTTACAGATATTCGGACAGAGTGATAACAAGTACATATTCAAGTTGAAAATGTAATTTACAATCACTATTTGACGTCACCTGTCTTATTTTGTTTCTATTCCTTTGGGTCCCGTCAATACTATTTTATTATTAATATTAAGTTAAAGCATCAAAATGTTAATATACACTAAAAAGTTAATTCGATAACTATTTTTCGAACAAATCGTGCTCAAGTTAGTATAAACAAAAAACAGTTAGCCAAAACATCTATTAAAACAGGTCACCAAAAGCATTTGTGTATTACTTTTTGTATAATATTTTTGATCAGTTAAGACATTTGAAAATTGCTTTAAGGTCTTTTCATGCTTCCTCGTTTCGGAAAATTTAAAAACCTAAAACATGAGTTTTAGTATTAATTGAAAGCAATAAACGAACGTAGTTAGCAGTTATATTCTCAATTTTAAAGTCTTAAACATTTTCTTTCAGAGTTTTTACTTTCTTGTTCGTCCTAAATCTGCCTCGATTCTTGTCCGATTGTTAACAATCAACGTGTTTCTATGTGGGTTAATTTTCATCCTTATTATCATTTTAAGAGATGAACAGATACAAAAGAGTTTTCTGAATGTTTGAAAAATAGGAAAAGAAATGAGATATCTTATTCCAGAAATCCGGTTGAGACACAATTTCTACCAAATTATTTTCTTCTCTTGTCAGATTAGAACCTATGTGGATGGAGGAACTACAGACCTACGGACGACAAAAATGCTCAATCTTCAGACTGTGGCTGAAATTCATATGGGTTCGACTACTGATTGTGTTTATAGCCCTCTGTTTTAACGCCATTATTACATTTCTCTGTACGGTTAGTACCACAATTAATTATTTAATAGATTTATTTATCTCTTAAATTTAACTTTCTCATTAAGACCGTATGGTTGAACTTTTACACCAGCTTGAAAATGATTTTAAGAACATATGAAACTAAGGGGCTCATGACTTTTGCCGGCACATTCATTACAACTTCATTTCGCGCTGAGCTCTGTCTTTAACCATACTTAAATTGTGTTTTTGCTCGGGTACTTATCTTTGTTATGTTTGATGACATTACAGGGTTACATCACCGATGTCATAACCCGATATTTAGAGGGACCAGAAACATCTGTGACTTACGCCATTGGATTAATAATATTCACTGTTGTGGGACAACTTTTAAGGTGCTGTTCGCAAACATTTATCCTTTTTTACGGAACACAAACAGGCAAGTCATTAACTACTGTAACATTTCTTAATGATACCTATTTGTCTTAGAACCATGAACTAAATCAGGTTTCTTACTGTAGTAAATGTGATATAAACGAGTAAGGAACCCATATGCAGGCGGACATCATGCATTTGTTTCTTAAAATCTCCATCTTTTGTAAACATCTTAATATGTGCCCAACAAAACTTACTAAGTGAACCATTTCCAAAATTAAGTTATATCTGTAATTATAACTTCACAATAATGATAACAATGAAACATATGGGTTTCGGAGGTTGTTTTAATTATTGAAATTTCGTATAATTATACTCAACAGATATAGCCATTTAAATATATGATGCTTGCAAACACGTTTCGCATTGTTGAAAACCACCTTAGTTCTTTTGAGATTTGAGATAATTGCCCTCCAGTGTTTATGCTATGGCATATCTGTTTGTTTTACTTCCTTCATATCTAGGAATAAGATTTCGATCTGCAATACTGGGAATGACATACAAAAAACTCCTGAAGTTGAAGAGTATGAAAGGGAGGATTGCGTCTGAAGTAAGTTTGTACTTTTCATTCAACGATTAATGTTGCACAAATCCACAAACTGAGTAAGGTATGCTACAAAAAAAAGATCAAACAATAAACAAGAAAGTACAGAGGTAATACGCAATTCGAACCCTTTCGGAAGGAAAGATTTACATGAAGACCCTTCGAACAGTGACAAAAAACCCACACGGTGTTCCGAAATGACTTACAGAGTCTTTTAAATGAAGACATGTAGTAAATGGATATTTTACACGAGGGTGTAAAATTGGAATAAGATTGGGGTCAACATCGCGCAAAGCCTCGGTTCTGACCCGAATTCTGCACTCGAGGGTAGAATACCCAAATCCAACATATCTACATAATGATAGTCTCTTTATCTCCAACTTCTTAACCGAAATTATTGGTAAACCAGAACAAAGATAGTGTAGACATGCAAAACTAAATGAAGTGCAATTTCTAGATAACTTTCATAAAAAAACAAAGCCATACTTGGACATTGGTTACAGTGTTGATAAAGGATTGATAGAGTTGAGTGACCGCACAACGCATCAAACATAGCGTGCGCACACCGTGCATACATCGTTCACACACCGTCCGCACATCGTCAACACATGGTGCGCACAACTGTGCAATTTAACAATCGTTCGCCCCGTTCTGCGCTTCTCTTCGCATAATTTTGCGATTAGGTACAATTTGTTGATCAATATTATAAAATGAAATATACGGAAGGCTCGTATGCAATAATGTACACTGTACATATTACTGTGATTTCTCATCACAATAATTAGGATTATGTACAATTTCACAATGCGTGTTTCATAGTATTACAATGACCGTTTGATTGTTTAGAAACGGTTTGTCTCCTAGCTAGGTAACAGAACAGTTTATAACATTTTGATGAGTGACCGGAGTTTTACCTGGCCTGTGTCTGACACATATAGCTGATGTGTGATACCCTATGACCGTTATGAAAACACAACTGGACTATTTGTTCTTTGCATTCGGGTTGTCTTATAGCTCCCCTTCACCTGGATTTTTACACCCCGATGAATTACGTAAGTGCTCCGCGCAGGGGAAAAGTACGGTCCATGTTCATGTACAAAGTAGCAACATGGTATGTTTACCTGGTTATGGGAACTGTGCTTTACTTTAACATGTCGATTAAGGTCGTTCAAAAAACACCGAAAACACCCTTTTTTAAATCAGGAAAGTATAGACAGAAATTTTAAAAATAAGTTTAAAGATGCAGCTAATATATACAAAACATATTCAAAAATCAAGTTTATATGTTTAAACACAAAACCGTATATGTTGTTAAGGCATTCCTCAATTTTCACCAACCATGATTGTTATTGCACAACGTATGTCCATCTTGCGCACAAATGTGCGCAAGGAATGATCGTCCAATTTTTCATCGTTCGCATATCGTGCACACATCGTTCACACACCGTGCCCACACAGTGTGCCCCCGCACATCGTGTAACGTTGTACGATCCCACAAATGTACATGTATTATAGAAAATTGTTCTTATTCGTTTTGAGGCTACAAAATGTACCATGCAACTTTCTGATCAATTTGGGCTCTAATTATTTTGTATTTATCGCTCTCATATGACCCCTTTCCATTCTCTACATTTAAGTTAAAAGTTTTTCCTACCAAAAATAATTTGTGTTCATAGTAAAAAAAAAAAAAAATACTCAGTAGAAAGCGCTAAGAATTTTGGAAACTCTGTAATTATGCATTTACATGTCACAACACATCTTACAATTTGTAAAGAATCAATACAACATCCCAATTGTGTAACATCGGTCACTTTGGAAGTATTTACCAAAATATTAGTCTTCATCTTTGGAAAATAAATGGCCTGACTGACTAATGGGATATAGATTTAATTATTATTATAATTAATCAAATTAACGTTTATTGTTGAATTAAATCACCTATAGAAATTATTTTTTTCAGATTATAACAATATTTGCGTCGGATACCTTGAGATTGTTAATGAACACTATTATGGTCGTGTATCTTCTCGCAATGCCCATCTACCTGATAATAGGGACCGTGTACATCTACTACCTCATAGGACTGTGGTGCTTCGTAGCTTTTGCAATATTCATTGTCATCTTCGCAATACAGGTAAGGAAACCGATTCTTCTTAATGTACATGCATATAGCTAGGTGTTTTTCCCGTCCATCCAGTATCAATTGTAACTGAAAAGACTGCTTCTCAAGAACGAGAGAATGGAGACAATTTGACTAATTTGATACTCAGGTGGATTCCCTTTGCAATTGAACGTGTTTCCTATAAATGAAAACGTTTGGTTTCCTGATAGGGGGAGGGGGAAGGGAATGTCCGATAGAGGCATCAGAAATAATAGATTCAAAATACAATCGTCGGTCACCATAATAGAAATGAAAGACAACTAAGGCATGTTTTGTTCAGTTCGGTAAGAGGTATGGTTGTGTAAAAAGCGCAAAAGACATAAGTTCGAAAAGAAGGTTTGGAAAAGGGGATGCTCAATCAAGACGTCTATTTTTTTTTAATTATTCAAAGTACACATTTTGTACATTAAATTTCTGTTGGAAACAGTTTTATAATGTGACTGTAACCCTGATTCAATAGTACTTGGAAAAAGTCTTTTGACAATGATTTTTTTAGCAACTATCTGAACACCAGTGACAAAGAAAGGCACGTCCGTTTCATTATTTTGAATATATACTTGTCAAGATTGTACAGAGGCGTGATCGTTTAATTTTTCTTCTTTCGAATTTTTTCTTCTATAGGTAGGATATTCATGGTCATCAACTTATCATTATTAATTGCATACAGCAAATGTTATAACGTTTGCCGACAAGACTTATACCATGTAGATGTTTTGTCTGCAGGATTCTACTCAGCATGCTGTCGTTTCACTCATTGTCAAGCTTAGTCTTCTACAGAATCCATCAGTATCTTGAAATTCATATGACGTTGAATAATAGGTGTATCTTATAACTTGAACAACTCTCGTAGCTTTGCATTACTGATAATATTTATATAACAAGTCACTACTTGTCTCACTGAACTGTATTTAATTGGGATGAATCATTCTAGGATTATTTAAATATATCTGTGAAAGCGTTAGGCCACAGTAGATTTCCTATCAAGCAATGGGTTTAGAACTACCATCCTATAATAGTGTATATGTTGCATGAAGAATTTAGTATATAACCTGTAACTTTATATACATTTATATTGGCATGTCACATAATAAAGAAACAAAGCTCCATTCCAATTATGTATGATTTTAAAGGTTTGAGATCCTTTATTGAAAATAGTTTTACATGTTTCTATCCACAATGCAAAACTTTAAAAAAAAAAAAAAAAAAAAGTATTAAATGTTATGCTACAACGATTATAAAATACTTACAGCACAGACATGGCAGATATTAATGGCGTTAAGAATCGTTTATTCTCACTGTAATTTCCGCCAATAATGATTGATAATCAACATCCATTGAACACTTTTATCAATGATTGAATAGAAAAGAAAGAAGCTCTGCCATTCCTTTATATTTTTTATTCAGGCTTTTCTTATTGAAATAATCTCACGCCTCAGACGAAAGACTTTAGCATGGACAGATATAAGGGTAGGTACTGCAACAAGACTATTTAACGTAATACACCAGAAAAAGGGCAGATGAGCGTTGAAACCTTTAAGTTTAATGATATATACAATAATAAGTAAACAAAGCGTAGCTGGATTGAGTCATTTCAGTACATATATTTCAACTAAGTGTACATACGCTTACAACGAAGCCGAATCGACATCGATTTGTGGACAACTCGTACACCTGTTACACTTTTGTGTACACACGCCTCACTGGTCATTTGTCTGATGAAGGTGACAGGGTACCTAACGTACTAGTCATCGGAACGTCACATAGAAGCACTTATTGGTTGTGTTACAAGAATCTTTTTATGATAAATAATGAGTAATATTTTAACCATATGTATAAAATCATGTACCATGTAACTGTTATGTGTTGTGTGTGGTTTTATATATAATCAGATCAATCTTTAATATGTACGTAAAGGTAACATTTACGATAGAGCTTTGTCATCATTGTCACTTATCTATAATCCGTAAACGGGCAGTCAATACATTTCGAACAATTGTTCAGAGGTCGACGGAAGCAACTATCATTTTGAAAGGGGGCTTCAGGAAGTCAAATCAATAATATAATAACAGATTAAATAAAAAATGTCGTTTCTAATGTCCACTTTGTCTCAGGTCAGGTACTACAGAATATCGACATTTACATAATTCTTCATGTGGGAAACGTCTGTCTATCAAGACAACTGTACAATGTATGTCTTTTATTCTCCCTGGACAGATAAGAAAGATGAACGAAGTTCTCGCTAGCATGAAGTTGATTAAAATGTATGCGTGGGAAGACTCTTTTAAAAAATCTATTATGGGTAAGTTGGTCATTTACAATTTATTGTTTGTAAAACGGAAAACCAGGCAATTTCCTTGTCCCCATCTCTTTGTATGTAAAATACACACGTCCAATATGGAACATTTATTATGGAACCCAAATGGACGTACTCAGTAACCTTCACTATTATGACGACACTTTCGTATGACGTTTACATAATGACGTCATAATCAAAGCTTCTCAAAACGTTGTTTAAGTGTCGATAACGATGTTGTCGTCCGCAGGCGAGACTGCTTTATGAACTTAAAAACTTTTGCACACGCTTGCCATGCAGTTTAGAATGGCTATTTATATTTGAATTATACCTATGATACACCGTACGTTCCAAATATTGTCCTATTTTGTGTATACATTGTCTTAAAATTATGCATTATTTGTTTTGACTATGTCGTGTTGTACCACATTTTGGGCAAGATATGGGAGGGGGGAGAACAAATCAATGTGAGAACATGTGTGGAAATAGTATATGAATCCCTCTAAAAGGACCATGTTTTTCTTATCATAATTATAAAAATATATGGTATTTAAGATGAATTGCTATCTAACAAATTTCACAATGTTCGACAGATATAAGGGAATCTGAAACTAAACCATTGTTACAATCGACAATATTAAATGCGATTTCCGCTGCCATCATCCCGATTACCCCGTCACTAGCTACGGTAGCCACCATAGCCACGTACGTCAGTGCGGGAAATGAACTAACAGCGTCGACGGTAAGTCAGTTATTGTTACACTAAGCTCAATATCTTAAGTCGTATGTGACATAATATTATTTCAATCCCTATATGTTAATATTTTCTATGGAAAGGAAACACACCAACAAGGAATCTACCAAATACCGTACAAATACGGCTTGCCAGTGGCATAACAATTGAATAAGATCAACCATATTGCAAACGTGAAAAACACATGTCATAAAACTTGTTGATATCATTAGTCATAAAAATGTATGTCTTATTATAACAATATACAAAAGTACACACTTATTCCACTTTACAATAATAAATAAACAATTTAAATCAACCATAATGATATTGATTAATATTCATTATAACAATATCAAGCAAGACATACTTTGCATATAGCAGTAGCAATATAGCAGTAGCAATATAGCAGTAGCAATGTAGCAGTAGCAATATAGCAATAGCAATGTAGCAATAGCATTGTAGCAGTAGCAATGTAGCAGTAACAATATAGCAGTAGCAATGTAGCAGTAACAATATAGCAGTAGCAATGTAGCAATAGCAATGTAGCAGTAGCAATGTAGCAGTAGCAATATAGCAGTAGCAATATAGCAGTAGCAATGTAGCAATAGCAATGTAGCAGTAGCAGTAGCAATATAGCAGTAGCAATATGGCAGTAGCAATGTAGCAGTAACAATATAGCAGTAGCAATGTAGCAGTAACAATATAGCAGTAGCAATGTAGCAGTTGCAATGTAGCAGTAGCATTGTAGCAGTAGTAATGAAGCAGTAGCAATATAGCAGTAGTAATGAAGCAGTAAGCTTTAGCACTGTTTGTACTTGATTTTGATTTCATAATTATATTGCAGGGTTTTTCTATCGTCGCTACCCTCACCTTCATGCGGGTCGTAGTGTCGTACGCTCCGTTCTCCGCTAGGATATTTGCAGAAACCTTGATAAGTTTTGAGAGAATAAAGGTATACAGCGAAACGTAGTGCATCCCAGATAAATCCCTTCCCAGAATCCTTTTTACCGGAAGTATTGATTATTTTTAGCGACATTTTTACTTTCAACTCACACAAAACCTATATTTACAGCACTACTACTTTGATCTTGACACCAGAACATATGTAACAAGGGTAAACATCACCTGTCCTGATTCTCTAAATCCAATATCCAACTAACAAAAACTGTAACCACTCATTGAAAACAGTTTTTCCCGGTATGACTAAAGTTTTGAAGTTACATTTCTAAAACGGACAATGTACCTGCTTGACTTTTTTGAAATGCTTGACCCACTGTGCTACAGTTTTATCCAAAAGAAATAAAGGGGAGAGTACTTTATGTACAAAATACGGTGCAAGTGGTTAGGCAACACAAATGTAAAAATATTGCAATATATAAACGTACCAAATACAAATTGATAGTGTGAGAGTAGGATGTGTATACGCCTGATAACAGTACCAGTGTGTGGATTTATCTCCCTTAGCCTGCGCTTTATATTGACAGAGTGCGCGTTGGTATTTACCGCTTATCATTACATTATCATACACAAAAAAGCCTGTAAACAATCAATCACATTCTTAAGGTTTTCAATTTAAAATGTGTTTTTTTCTGTTTACGTGGTGAGAACATTTTCTCATTGTACAGTAGAGTGCTAGTTTTATACTCATTTAATTGCTGTATGGAACATGCAATGAACCGTCTGAGATGAAGTCTCTAATTAAGTTCATAATACATTTTTTCCATTTCTTGATATTGACGGAGTGCGCGTCGGAAAGCTCGTATGCAATAATGAAAAATGTATATATTACTATAATTTCTCATCACAGTCATGAAGATTATGTACAGTTTTACAATAAGTGTAAAACAGCATTACAATGACCGCTGAATGGGTTTGGCTCCAAGGTAAAAGAACAGGTACATAACAATTTGATGAGTGACCGGAGTTTTACCTGGCCTGTACCTGACCCATAGAGTTGATATGCGATTCCGTTAGTATTTGTTGTTTGCATTCGGTTTGCTTATAGTTGCCCTTCACCTGGGTTTTCACAACTCTGGCCCTACCCGACGAAATATGTAAGCGCCCCGGGCGGGAGAAAACTACGGTCCAAGTACATGTACAAAATGGCTATCTTTACCTGTATACGGGACTGTGTTGTAATTTCATGTGTCTATTAAGGTCGTTTAAAAAAGAACGAAAACACAATTTCTAATTTTAAGAAAGCATAGACATAAAGATAAGCTTATAGATGTAGATAAAATATAGAAACATACGTAAAAAGTAAGTTTATATGTTTACACACGAAACCGTATATATTGTTAAGGCATTCCTCAGTTTACACCAACCACGATTGTTATCGCACATCGTTAGTCCATCGTGCACACAAATGTGCGCAAGCAATGATCGTCCAACTTTTTATCGTTCGCACATCGTCCACACATCATTCACACACCGTGCATACATCGTGCGCACACCGCACATCGTGTAACGTTGTGCGATCCCACAACTGTACAACATCAACCCTGTAAACAATCAATCACATTCTTAAGGTTTTCAATTTAAAATGTAAGTTTTTCTATTAACGTGGTGAGAACATTTTCACATTTTTTTCCCATTTTCTCCAGTTCACATAGAAGCTGGTCCATGAAAAATTGTATAAAGAAAAAGAAACATAAGATAAACCATTCAATTTGGTTGTTTTGCTTTCAAAAAAAAAAAGTTGTTGTGAAAAAAGTGCATGTTGTTCCCTCAACAATGTAAATGGGTTGTGATGTTTCTTGGCAAGTTTTTATCAGTTTAAAGTTGTGCAATCGTTTTAGCAAAGCACATGAGCCCTTGATACATGTACAATGTAGTTTGTTCTTCATTACAGCGTTTCATGTTGGAAGAAGAATTCAAGCCACCAGGACGAAATGTCGTCAATTCTGATAATGCTATTGAGCTCCATGATACGGTGTTTACGTGGGATGGCGATAACAACAACAATCCAGACGACAATCTTACGTCTGAGGAATCCGAAGGTATGAGAATATATGTTGATACAAACTTATCCCAGTTAACGATTTTCATAAATTACTAATATTAAAAAGCAAAATTGATAATGAAAATAGATCAGATTCATCCAGCAGTGACAATATGAAGCTAAAAGCTGATACGGTTATAAAACTAGAAATGAAGCGTCAAAATAAAAGAATCAGGAACCCCCACAAAAAACCCAATGAAAAACGGACACAAAATCAGAAGCTCAGTATCGGTAATCGTCCCCGGTACTATTTGTGACTACCGTGTTGACGCCTCCGGTTATATCAATAGTATGTAGCTAGCAATCGATATCAAACTAGAAAAGTCGCTCGTATGTTTTGGAATACATTATTTAATCATGCAGTCTACGAATACAAAATAAAAAATATATTCGAAACGTGATACATTTTAATAAAAACTTTACAAAGCAAATATTCAACTAAGTTTTATATTTGGAACATTTTAGACCTGGTTTTTCATTCTCTGTGTGAATTGGCGAAATGGAAATATGTCGAAGTAAAGTGTTTACTTTGTATGTCTATCTATATTTTTTAGTGACTTTTAAGTTCAGTCGCATTTGTTTCGCAAAATTTTCTTCAGTGTAGACAACTTCCTTGTCATATCTAATTAAAATGTATTAATTAAGGACGATTGTGCGCAATAACATAAGATGTTTTCTCATTCAAAATCTGATAATTCTTTCCATATTATTATTTTAGAATCAAACCGCGAGTCATCATCGCTACTACTGCGAAACATCAATCTCACAGTCATTAGGGTAAGTAGGGTAAGATAGGGTAAAACGATGACGCAGTTCCGTGTGGACATGGCAATAGCCCGCGGAAAATTATTACAAACACATCACAACGAAGATTTTGTCATAAATAAATTCGATTATCCTTTCAATTTATATTAGAATCTGCTTCATATTGGTGTTTATTGTACAGGTATATCGTCTACAATGTGCAAAATGCACTTCGTTTAAGCATTGAACTGGTTTCAGTTGGCATTCATAGGCAATATGCATGTCAACTGAGCAGGGAAAATTCAACGAAGCGCTACAATGGTAAATATATTGATGGCACATCTACAATAATTCATACAACATACAATACATCGTGAATTTCAGGTCGTTTCTGAGTTATAAACAACACTCCTGACGTTGTAAAAGAGAAATAACCCTTAAATATATCGCAGATGTAATGTGAAAAGCAACTAACGTTTAGTTTCACTGTTCTGTGTATAGGGGAAGCTTATTGGAATATGTGGAGCTGTCGGCTGTGGCAAATCGTCCTTGTTACAAGCACTGATCGGAAGGGTAGGTAATTATGGTGTAATTAGTTTGGTGGATAAGAATGTAATTATTTCATTATAACGTATCTGGAAAATCATCATAACCAATGTTACATGATTGTTATCAGAACAATTTTACATTTATATTTAAGTCCAAGTCAAATAAATATTATAATTTTTGTTTGATTTTTTTAAAGCAGTACATCATTTATCTTAAGAACTGCATGAACAAAATAGAATGGACAATGTATCGTGGTTGAAACTTAGTTTATCAGAAATTCAATATCACATCACGATTTCAACAGACATTTCCATTAGTCATTTTAATTCGATTTTCAGTTGTTCTTAATATAAATTAGACTCTTTACAATACCTCTTGTTTAACGTCAGATGCCACTGCTAACTGGACGTCTGGCTGTTGACGGTTCCGTAGCATACGCAGCACAGCAGGCCTGGATATTTAACGGGACGTTGAGAGAAAATGTCCTTTTTGGAAATCCCTATAATCCAGATTGGTAGGACATCGGAAATAACAATGCTAACTAATCCCTTAATGTTAATATAGATAAACTGTAAATAAATCTGTTTTTGGGGACCCAAATCTATCTTATTGGAGCAAATCAAACTATGTTCGTCTGCATCTCTGACATTTAAAAAATCAATTTGGCTTTTTACATGATCCATACTACACTCCGATTCTTGGATTTTACCACACAAGTGATACACATCCTTAACAAAACGTACAAAAACAAATTAGTTTTTTTTAAGATATACAATTTCAATGGGGTTTTATTTTTTTGCAAAATCATTCCTGTTTCGGCATGAAATATCTCTAACAGCAACAGTCTGCCGGTACGTGACGATCAATTGAGAATAAAACCCGGATTAACTATAATAATATATATAATATAAATTATCTTTATTGATTTAATTTTAACATAAATGATTAGTAAAATAATTTTCATACAGGTACAGAAAGGTTTTAACCGCATGTAGCTTGGATCCAGATCTCCGCATATTGGCAAATGGTGACATGACTGAGGTAACACTTTCTTATTATTGTTTCGCCGATTTTACCCGGAGATAAACAATTTCTATATAAAATAAAACCATTAAAAGCCCTTCGCAAGTTGCATCACAGCAAAGTAAGAACTTACCAAACTCTCCAGCACCACCGGGCTTGGTTGTAGCAAAGCAAGTAATGCTTTTGAAAGAAATCCAAGAAAATATAAAAAACAATAAGCCATTTGGGTGTTATTGAAGTCAAGAATATGAAAGAAAAAGATGTTAAATAAATTTGAAGAAAAGAGTTGTCGTGTTGTGTTGGTTTCCTGATATCTGAAGGACCTCGAACACTTAATCAAGCGTTTTCTTTCAGCTTTTAACTTTACTGATGAATAATAATATCTTATTCCTTGTAACGGTATCTTAGGTCATGCCTCAGATCTTAACACTTTGCTTTATAGTAACAGTTAAGTTAAAATTATTTCGTAAAGGAAACTCAACATACCAGCATAAGCAGATGATAAAAGCAACAAAAACAACTTCCAACGGGAGCAACACACAAAGGGAACTATCATAACTAGAACTGGATACAAAAGAACCGACAGAAATAGTCTTATATTTAATCAATCAATCTATATTGATAATAAGAAATCTAAGAGATGTCTTCGTTAATTTAATCATGGTATCATGGCAAACACTGAAAACATAAATATTCCTAAAAAAAACCTCTCATTTCAGATTGGTGATAAAGGCATTAATCTAAGTGGTGGTCAGAAACAGCGCGTGAGCCTGGCACGTGCCGTCTACAGTAAACGCGACATATATCTCCTTGACGACCCGCTGTCTGCTGTTGATGTCCATGTTGGGCAGCACCTGTTCCACAAATGCATTGATAAAGTTTTAAGGGCTAAAACTGTTGTTTTAGTAACTCACCAATTGCAGGTAAAAATGATGGTCAAATATGATGATGCAAAACATCAGATTTTTTTTTTCAATATTGGACAAATGACAAAATCACAATGTATAGTATATATTGTCTATACTGTCAACATTAATGAACAATTTGCTTTTATTTCATGTCACTTTTCCCACGAAACACTTTTTAGCTGAATGTCAAACAAGACAAACTAATTTTCCATGTTTTCCTTCAATTACCGCCATCAAAGGACAATATAAATGAATGTGGGTTGTTTTCTCACATCGCAATAAAAATAACCTGCAAAAAGTATTTCGCAAGACAAATTTAAAAAAACAAACATTTGATGAACGAATAAAACGACGTCTGGACACACAGCTCTTTAAAAAACATTACCTGGATGTTTGTTTGACTAATTTAGCACAATGGGACATGACAAATACAAACGTTAGAAATAAACAACATACCGTTCTAAATTTTAGTCAAAAAGAGTAGATTATTGTAATATTCCAAAAGTATGATAGCGTTATTTACATATTTGCCGCAACTTAAGTTGCTAAAAACTTACACAGACGACTGCCAGGTTATAATTTTTCATAATTATATTATTCAGTATTTAAAACATTGTGACGAGATTTACGTGATGGATGATGGTGAAATAACCGAACATGGATCACACGAATCATTGTTGGCCAAGGAGGGACATTATAAAAAGTTGATGGAACAATTCAACTACAACCTAGACAAGACAAATGCTGAAGGTAGTGCTTTCTTGCTTATAATCGTTTATGTGAATTCCTCAGTGAAAGCTTAACGGTCTCTTGCTTCTAGGGTGTATAATTTGAAGCTGACTTTCTACAAGAATGTCTTGCTCTTAATATCATAAATTTCTCTATAGATGCGCCCTCTTACCAAAATGTCCAAAGAGCTTTCAGCTTTCTGAACGCAATTGCATATAAACCTAGAATGGAATGGCAGTGGCTGTGATGACCCAAAGTTCAGTTAGGTGGCCTCAAGTGGTGCGAAATACAATTTCATCATTTGTATCTTAAAAACGTTTTGCTGGAATTTGTTACAGCTAGAACACTGCTGTTGTCTTATCAACACCTCCGAAAAAACTTGCCATTACTTACTGACATCGATGTTTTAACCAATCAGCGCTAAACTTCTTTTAAATTTTGTAAATCACATCTTTGTTATACAATCTTTATGTTTTAAGAATGAATGACAATTGTATACTATAAACTAGCTGTTATATAAACGTCACTGCCTGTTAAGATATGGATGAAGTAATATATGATATGTAGAATATTTATATTTAGATCCTTACATTACAGACGGTACAAAGTTCGCCGACAATGATAAAGACCAGGAGGAATCTATTGATATAACCAAAACTCAACAGCAGAATGATACTTCAGGAACGGTTGACTATGACCACAACTATGAAAAAGGTTTTTGTGAATTTTGTACTGTCTTATTACTCCTTCTTTCCTCTCTTCCTTCCTTCCTCAAGTGTTAAAACCAATATTACTTTAGGAATAACTGTCAATGTTTTACGTTCTATATTTTCCTTGTTTAAACGATGCACTGCCGTATCTAGCAATGATCCAAGATCTGTATAGGCTTTATGATAGGACAAAAGCTTATCGTACACCATTACAATTCAATATTTAATTCGGCTATTTATCATCAGTGTTATGTTAAACGGGGTTGATGACAGGATATATAAATTTCACTATGTACCAATTGGTCTAAACTCTGTTCGTGGACTTTTTATCTACAGTAACGAAATTCAATGTCATTTTAAAGGCTTGATTTATGTTTCTGCCATGATAAAAATAGTTGTATATATACCTTAGTTTCGTTAATTGGTGACCAAGCACTTGTCTATCGATTGCCAAACAGTCCTATGATGTATATGGTGAGGTTCGTGATATCTTTCCATTAGTTTTACAATCTTACTGTTTCTTAGTCTCATGGTTACTCAGTATCATGGGATGGTTAGGATCGCTGTCAAGTTAACATTTTACACTTTCTGAATTTACACTGTGATGTTATGGTATTATGTTATGAAGTGTGTAAGTCTTAACTCTCAATAACCATAACTAGGAAATTTACAAATAGTATACTTCAGACAAATTCTGTACTTCGTGTATGTTATGTAAGTTATTTAGAATATGTACAACAGGGACGGCCTACCAGCAAGCTGTAGGATAAGTAAGAGGGACGAATTTGATTGTCCAATAGTGAACTTTTCTTTTTTGATGGTAATACCTCTGCTTCCCCTAACTAAAGTGTTATCATGTCGCAGTTGAATCGGTACTGAAGAGCTTGCTCCGAAAATCATTACTTTCTTGATAGATGTCGACTGCTGACGGACAAACGTATAACACAGGATTTGCAAAGATGCAGTTTGATGAGGACTTTGAACACGTAATATGGTCGGCATCAGGATATCGCAGGCAACTGCTATTTCTTTTTAAGATGTCATAGTCGATGTACTTTTATTGTGCTCATGAGAGTGCCTTGTGATTTTGTTGTAACGATCCGAGTTCTAGATGTGAGGACCTGCAGTTACTTGGATTCTACTTAGATTTACATGGCGGGTGTCATCGATAAAGCAGAAGACATTTACCCATCCTGAACACCTTGTATTCTTCTCTTTGTACTTCTTAAAGGTCCACATATCAATCTCTCCTTTGATCAAGTTTTGCCATATTTTTTTAGATTTGGAGTTTAAACGATGGTTTTGATGACTTCAGTATTCTGCTATTTTTTTCTGGACACCTTTCCCACAAAGTCACCGATCTAAGCAATACTTATTTAAAAATGAGTATTTTAATATCTATAAGCATCATTTTTTTTTTAATATTATGTCCTTTCCAGGTATTCTGACCGACAGAGAGACATCACAATCTGGCAGCTTACGTAAAGGTGCATACATGAGCTATGTTCGTGCAGCCGGAGGCAAGGTAGTGATAGCTATTGTGGTAATGCTGTATGTGTGTGCCATTTCTTCGGTTTCATTCAGTGAATGGTGGCTTGGACTTTGGATTCAGCAGAGGGTAGGTTATAATTTTGAATCTGATAAATAGATGAACACATAGAAGCTACATTTAATCGATCAATATGGTTATTATATCAATATTCATGTCCGGTCTTTTAGATTCCTCGCTTTCAATGTTTGAATATAATCTACTGTAGGTTAGGGCTCTACTGCGGCCTCAAAAATCGTTGGCATTGCCTTTATCAACACCACCATTTACCTACAACGTCCCCACAAACAACAAAAACAACACCAACGTCACCACTATCCACACCATCCCTACAACCTACACAATCACGACCATCACCACCACTACCTACACAATCCCTATACACAACAAAAACAACACCAACGTCACCACCACCCACACCAGCCCTACAACATACACTATCAAAACCATCATTTATCTACACCCCTTACAAAAAACACAATCACCACCAACGTCATCATTACCTTCACCGTCCCTACAAACAACACCATCACCAACAACGTCGCTATTACTTACACCACCCCTACAAAATCACCATTACCTACACCATCCCTACAACCTACACCATCACCACCATCCAACGTCACCATTACCTATACCATCCCTACAACATCACCATTACCTACACCGTCACTACAACCTACACCATCACCACCAACGTCGCCATTACCTACACCATCCCTAATACCTAAACCATCACCACCAACGTCACTATTACCTACACCATCCCTCGAACCTACACCATCACCACCAACGTCACCTTTACCTACACCGTCCCTAAAACCTACATCATCACCACCAACGTCGCCACTACCTACACCGCCCCTACAACCTACACCATCACCACCAAGGTCGACATTACCTACACCATCCCTAATACCTACACCATCACCATCACCACCAACGTCACCATCACTTACACCGTCCCTACAACATCACCATTACCTACACCGTCACTACAACCTACACCATCACCACCAACGTCGCCATTACCTACACCATCACTAATACCTAAACCATCACCACCAACGTCACTATTACCTACACCATCCCTACAACCTACACCATTACCACCAACGTCATCATTACCTACACCATCCCTACAACCTACACCACCACAACCAACGTCGCCATTACCTACACCGTCCCTAATACCTACACAATCACCATCACCACCAACGTCACTATTACCTACACCATCCCTCCAACCTACACCATCACCACCAACGTCACCATTACCTACACCGTCCCTAAAACCTACATCATCACCACCAACGTCGCCACTACCTACACCGCCCCTACAACCTACACCATCACCACCAAGGTCGCCATTAACTACACCATCCCTAATACCTACACCATCACCACCAACGTCACTATTACCTACACCATCCCAACAACCAACACCATCACCATCAACGTCACCACTGCCTACAGCGCTCCTAAAACCAACACCACCACCACCCATGTCATCATTTATAACAATGTTCCTACAACCAACACCAGTATCATCACTGCCTACACAGCTACTAAAACCTTCACCATCACCACCAAAGTCATAACTGCCTACAGCGCCGAAACAACCAACACCATCACCACCAACGTCACCACTGCCTACAGCGCCCCTACAACCAACACCATCCCCATCCATGTCAGCACTTACAACAATGTTCCTACAACCAACACCAGTAGCATCACCGCCTACACAGCTACTAAAACCTTCACCATCACCACCAAAGCCATAACTGCCTACAGCGCCGAAACAACCAACACCGTCACCACCAACGTCACCACTGCCTACAGCCCCCCTACAACCAACACAATCACCACCAACGCCATAACTACCTACACCGCCCCTTCAACCTACACCACCACCAACGTCACCACTGCCTACAGCTCCCCTACAACCAACACAATCACCACCAACGCCATAACTACCTACACCGCCCCTTCAACCTACACCACCACCACCAACGTCACCACTGCCTACTACACACCTACAACCTTCACCATCACCACCAACGTCATAACTTCCTACAGCGCCCTTACAACCAACTCCTTCACCACGAACGTCACCACTGCCTACAGCGCCCCTACAACCAACACCACCACCACCCATGTCATCACTTACAACAATGTTCCTACAACCAACACCAGTATCATCACTGCCTACACAGCTACTAAAACCTTCACCATCACCACCAACGTCATAACTGCCTACAGCGCCGAAACAACCAACACCATCACCACCAACGTCACCACTGCCTACAGCGCCCCTACAACCAACACAATCACCACCAACGCCATAACTACCTACACTGCCACTTCAGCCTACACCACCACCACCAACGTCACCACTGCCTACTACACCCCTACAACCTTCACCATCACCACCAACGTCATAACTTCCTACAGCGCCCCTACAACCAACTCCTTCACCACGAACGTCACCACTGCCTACAGCGCCCCTACAACCAACACCACCACCACCCATGTCATCACTTACAACAATGTTCCAACAACCAACACCAGTATCATCACTGCCTACACAGCTACTTAAACCATCACCATCACCACAAACGTCATAACTGCCTACAGCCCCCCCCCCCCTGCAACCTTCACCATCAACGCCATAACTACCTACACCGCCCCTACAACCAACACCATCACCACCAATGCCATCACTTACAACAATGTTCCTACAACAAACACCATAATCACCACTGCCTACACAGCTACTACAATCTTCACCATCATAAGCAACGTCACTACTACATTCAGCGCTACTATAATCTTCACCATTTCCACCAACATCACCACCACCTACTACACCCCTACAACCTTCACCATCACCACTAAGGCCATAACTACCTACACCGCCTTTACAACCAACACCACCACCACCCATGTCATCACTTACAACAACGTTCCTACAACCAACCCCAGTATCGTCACTGCCTACACAGATACTACAACCTTCACCATCACCACCAACGTCATAACTGCCTACAGCGCCCCTACAACCAACACTATCACCACCAACGCCATAACTACCTACACCGCCCCTACAACCAACACCATCCCCATCCATGTCAACACTTACAACAATGTTCCTACAACCAACCCAAGTATCACCACTGCCTACACAGCCAGCTACTACAATCTTCACCATTACCACCAACGTCACCACTAACTACTACACCCCTGCAACCTTCACCATCACCACCAACGCCATTACTACCTACACCGCCCCTACAACCAACACCACCACCACCCATGTCATCACTTACAACAATGTTCCTACAACCAACCCAAGTATCACCACTGCCTACACAGCCAGCTACTACAATCTTCACCATTACCACCAAC